>NW_027515189.1:0-89934 GCF_048772815.1 Callospermophilus lateralis
GCAATAGACTTTCGGTTGTTGAGTGAATGTAAATGTCAGCACATATGAAGAGTCAGTCACTATGTTGCACTGGGGAACATATGTAGAAAAGCAGATATCAATAGAAACATTACGAAATCAGGCAAAGTATAAAGTGAGTGATAGAATTAGACATTTTCAACAGGGTTGAGTTTGAATATATAAATTAGGAAATAAACAAATATGTAGTCACCAATAGGATTGACAATTGACAGCATTAGGCAACCTGGACATGGATGTTTTTAGAAATCCATGTTCACTTTCCATTTAGGCTTTGGTACAATCATAAGTGTGACCTTTCCATTTTTTGTCCAGAATATTACTGTGATAATGAGGTGACATGAGTATTTCTTTCACCATTTCTGGGAGCAATATATTGAAGATGTAAAATGAGAATCGGGGGTACAAAGAGGTGTACCCTGTTTCTAGGAACATAGAGAAAAAGCATGAATAGACCATACTGTGAATAAATAATATAACTTTTTTGAACTTTAAATAATGAATTGAACTGATATCTGAAAAATTAAAGAAAATCTTATATTGATATACAATCATTCATTCCAACCAGGTATATATGTAATGGAAATATTTGTGTTTTGGTTTATCATGAAGAGTGTGTGAGTTTTGCTTCAAAATGATTATGGAAATTCAAAATAATGTGTTTGGAAAGAAGTCTCATGAAAAGACCAGTCAAGAAACCCTGACAATACATGTGTTCTGAAGCAAGAAGTGGTGAAAGTTGAAACAAATGCATATTAATTTGTGAACTTGTGGATGAAATGTATATCCTGTGATGTGCAAAAACTGAAGAAACAATAATGTACCAGTGTCGAATACAAATGAATGACAAATTACATATCATGTCCCATAGGAGTCTACTTGCATTGATGTTAGACTGGGTCAGTTACTGTAGAATAATTAGGATTTGTATGCACCATTCACTGAAGTTAGTTTTCAGTACTAGGAAACAAATATGTATTTCAGGTGGATGAATATTTCTGATTATAATCTTGTGAAAAGTGGATTATAAATCCACATACATGAACATGAATGAATTTAGAGAGTGTATATTAGACACATATATTTCATATTTTGAAAAATTTGGAGAGTATATCTATATCTATATCTATACCTATACACACACACACACACACAAACACACACACACACACACACACACAACTCACAGACATTAAAAATTACCAATATAAATGCCAATCGAAATTCATCAGTAAATATGTATCATCCACAAATGCAAAAATATTTATTTTACTGAACATGAGTTAATGTATAATGTTGTTCTACTAGGACGCTCTCCTATAAGTTGAATTTTCATTTCCAACAGCATTTAGGAGGAGTGAACTCTTCTCACAATTTGTATCTGCCAAGACAGCCACCTCACAAAAATGTACGTGTGATACCTGGTCGGATTCTATATATGCATATAAATATACATGTGTGAATAGACTACAGAAAAAGGAAACAAAAATTCACATATTTGTTAAGTTTAAAACACATGGAGAATATTTCAAATAAATTTGACTAGATTTATAACTCCAACCTTATATAATGCAAATGTCAAGTCCAACTATACAACATGTCTCCTCTGAAGTACTTGTATTTCTACTGTGTTGGGTTAATTTTCTCCATTATATTAGGATGAATAGTCTGAGTCTACTAGGTATGGGTTAGTGTCAGGGATTCAGTATTTCGAATGGAAAATTGGAAAATGAATCCAATGTGTATGTAAATATATGCTGCACAAATATCCTCCCGCTCTCATCCAGAACAATGCCTTGACATTACCTTCACCCCAAGTAAGACACAATTAGAGGAGAAGAGTTACAAAATCAGTGAATACATATCTGGAATGGAAAATGCTCAGGAGTTCACAACCTTGGAGGTGGTAGAGGAGTTTCCAAAACTAAGGGACAGGGTAAACACTCCACAAACATGGAGCTCTGCTGGCCTAAAAACTTTTTGAGAAACTGCCTCTGAGATTCCACACTTGAAATATATGTAGTTTTCTGGAGATTTGGCTTCCTCTGTAGTGAGACCATCAAAGCTGGGTCTGCATCTATGTGACCTGGAGGACATGGTTTCTTATTTTCCAATGAACAAGATGAAGCAGTGCTGAATCCTCTCTTTGTAGGTAAACTGAGGCCACTGGGGACTAAGTGTCTCCCCGTGTGGACTGTGAAGCCATTTGGTCCTCTTCCACTTTTTGTGGTGTTTTTGCTGCTGCACTGTGAGTTTGGTATTTGTTTCACGAAATACTAGGAGCTAAACTGGGACACAGTGCTGGAGGGAGTTCTGTCACGTGTGGTGGGACAGGGTCTGCAATAGAATGCACCAACTAGGCTCCAATCTCTCACAGCTTGCCCCATTGCCCCCTTGTCCATATCAACCTGATTCTTAATTTTCCTCTGAAAACTCTCCATATAACAAGATGCCTTTACATATAAGGGTCTGTTGGCTGCACCATGTCAGTTACAAGCCATTTGGAATCCAATGGTAGATCCACATGGCCCTACCACGGATGTTTTATCAAACACCTCCCCACCACTGCTCTAGACCCACTACTCAGCAGGCTCCAAATTTCCGGCATCTCTGTTCTACACCATTTTCATGAAACTCAGTAAATCAAGGCACTGTCTGGTATACTCATGATCAGCAACAGGACATCCAATGTTTCTCCAGTGCCACCTGGTCATTGGAATTTCAAAAATTTCATGGTATTTATCTAGCCATTTTTCAAGCATGAAGTTGGAGGCACTGTGGGTTTCAGTTCATTCAGCAAACATTAAATGGTGAGGAAGCTCATTTCAATGAAATCTCTGGAGAACTCTCACAGGCACGGCTTCCCAAAGAGTGGACAAAAGGTCACATTAGGCCAGGCCCATTGAGGTCTACAATGTGAGGTCCATGTGTGTTTTGACTCTCAACTATGGCTGCCATTTCTTTAAGAATAAAATCATGTGATATCCTTGCTGAGATTCCCAGGCCTCTGTGGAAATCCACCCGGGGCCTAGGTCTCAGTTTCCAAGAGCGACTTTCATGCGTGGCCTCTTAAAATCCCAACAAAATTCATGGCAATGCTTCTCTGAGTTCAGTTCCAAAACCCAGTCTCTAAGGGGAATCACACCAGAGTTCAAGCTCACGTGGACCCAGTCATTTTTTCCAATGCAACACAAATGACCAAAATTAAAACCAAAACACTCCCACATGGCCTTCATCTTATTCCATATAGTCAATCATCTTAACCTCTGGCTGGAGGTTTCCATGAGGGGCGCAGCCCAAGACAGTGTCCAAAATCAGCTCGTTTGCCCCTCATTTGCCTAAAGTCAGGGTAGCCTGGACACCGTTTCTCTGAAACAGGAGCGAACAAATAAGCCTGCCGTTAATACTTCTTTGTTTCTCCAATTTGAGGCCTACTGATTTTAGGTATCGATTCTTTAGGTGATTTAGAGTCATGCGAAAACACAAGCACCTCTGCAGGGCTTTGAAGAACTCATTTGACCCAAAGAATCCCTATTGTCTTTTGATGGAGTGCAGGAACCTAACAGAGGAAGGCAAGAGACTTCATCCACAATGAATGATATTTTTTGCCATTTTGGTTTTGGAAGCTCACATGGGATCATTCTTAAGATCCATCAGGTGCTGAGAATCTAAGTCACAGCCACACACAGGTCCAAGAGGTTGATAAAGAGCCACAGGTGAGGCCCATTCATTTCCATTTGAAAACTGTTTTCTTCAGGCTTCACAAAGGGGTGGCCTGAGGCAAAGACCTTCCTGACATTCAGTGCAACACAACAATAAGTAAGCAAAAGGCCCAAAGCAGGGTTTCTGCACTGAGACTTTCCTGGTCACACTGATATCTGAGTTTTTTGAGATGCTCGCCATTCTCTTCAGCTATCCGGTACATGGCCATGTCACAGAGCTTGGAGGTGGTACATATTTTGTACACAAATCCATGAGCCTATTCTGGAGAGTGGCCAGAATTCAGGAAGAAAACAACAACTTAGGAAGATAGCAGGTGTTGCACATTGATAAGACAAGCTGCAGTCCATTCATATATTGGGCAGGATGAATTATGGGAAGATTTATACTAGACAGGACACATCCATTAATGGATTCTCTTTTCTAATGTCTACAACAACGGACACAGTGGGATACACAGAAAGAGAAACACTCGCCATGTCAAATGACTTACTAGAAACTGTCCACTCCAAACCAAACAAACCGCCTTTTCTATCTATTCTCAGAACATGAGACAAAACAACAAACCCACACCCACTCCCACAAAGGCACCTCCTTCCCCCAAGTACGTCTGTGACTATCCGGAGTGTCCTCTGACTGGTGGGCCATACTATGTTCCCTCGAAATGGCCTGTCTTCTCTCAGATCTTGATTCCTTGACCAACTCTGTGAAGATGTCAGGAAAAAGTGGTTAGCCACTACCTGTTTTCTCAGGAAAGGTCCATCTTCAGAGCTCTCCTGGCATTTGGCCATCCTCACATCATTAGGTACCAAGAAAACTGACTCTGTCCTTGGTAAATCCAAACAAGTGAGCCCACTGGGACTGGGACTGGGACTGCCTCTGGGTGTCTGGCTTCTTGGATACCAAGTTCAGAGAGTTCCATCACCAAGGAAATGAGGTATTTCACATTCTTTGGAACTGAATGAGGTCACTGCCTTGGCAACCACTTTGTCCTAACAGTTGCTTCCAAGGGTAACATAAGATGGAGGTTGCCAGAACTTCCTGTGACACTTTTATAAGGTAGAATGTATATCACCATTGGCACCCGGGAACAGCTCTCCACTCAGCCCTGGTTTGGTCCATCTTCTGTACAATAAGAAGAGAGAGAGGCAGATTCAGACACATCCCTTCATCCTGACCAGGTTGTTTGCCATGGAAGATGACTTTTGCTCTCTCAGGTGCTTCATACCTGCCTACAACTTCTCCAGGTACCATTTGTGCATGGACATTTGAGGTTCTCATCAGGTGGAAGGTCCCCAACTTTCCTGTATTGTAAGAACCACTCTGTCTCTGCTCTTCTGTAAAATGATTGAGGGAACAGTGTATACTTGGGGTTAAAAACAGGTTTGATTTGGATTACGAGTGATTCTGTGTGATGAATAATGGTATTGGGAACCTGCAATATTTACAAGAATATAGAGGTGAAATATAAGTAAGAAAACAGAAATCTAGGTATGATTTGAAGCCCAGAAGGGTTTTGCCCTTGATTGGGATACTTAGCTTTGAATGATGTTCTGCAAAGATGCCTCAGATAATTCGATATACAATGGCATAGGACCTTGTACATTGGATGATTGAATTTAGAAGAGAACATCCAGTCAAAAAGGGATATTCATTAGGATTAGGAAGATAGTCGGTAGGTTTAGGAAGAAGAGTGAGTATAGGATTTGGACCAAAAGTTCTTTAGCAATAGACTTTCGGTTGTTGAGTGAATGTAAATGTCAGCACATATGAAGAGTCAGTCACTATGTTGAACTGGGGAAAATATGTAGAAAAGAAGATATCAATAGAAACATTACGAAATCAGGCAAAGTATAAAGTGAGTGATAGAATTAGACATTTTCAACAGGGTTGAGTTTGAATATATAAATTAGGAAAAAAACAAATATGTAGTCACCAATAGGATTGACAATTGACAGCATTAGGCAACCTGGACATGGATGTTTTTAGAAATCCATGTTCACTTTCCATTTAGGCTTTGGTACAATCATAAGTGTGACCTTTCCATTTTTTGTCCAGAATATTACTGTGATAATGAGGTGACATGAGTATTTCTTTCACCATTTCTGGGAGCAATATATTGAAGATGTAAAATGAGAATCGGGGGTACAAAGAGGTGTACCCTGTTTCTAGGAACATAGAGAAAAAGCATGAATAGACCATACTGTGAATAAATAATATAACTTTTTTGAAATTTAAATAATGAATTGAACTGATATCTGAAAAATTAAAGGAAATCTTATATTGATATACAATCATTCATTCCAACCAGGTATATATGTAATAGAAATATTTGTGTTTTGGTTTATCATGAAGAGTGTGTGAGTTTTGCTTCAAAATGATTATGGAAATTCAAAATAATGTGTTTGGAAAGAAGTCTCATGAAAAGACCAGTCAAGAAACCCTGACAATACATGTGTTCTGAAGCAAGAAGTGGTGAAAGTTGAAACAAATGCATATTAATTTGTGAACTTGTGGATGAAATGTATATCCTGTGATGTGCAAAAACTGAAGAAACAATAATGTACCAGTGTCGAATACAAATGAATGACAAATTACATATCATGTCCCATAGGAGTCTACTTGCATTGATGTTAGACTGGGTCAGTTACTGTAGAATAATTAGGATTTGTATGCACCATTCACTGAAGTTAGTTTTCAGTACTAGGAAACAAATATGTATTTCAGGTGGATGAATATTTCTGATTATAATCTTGTGAAAAGTGGATTATAAATCCACATACATGAACATGAATGAATTTAGAGAGTGTATATTAGACACATATATTTCATATTTTGAAAAATTTGGAGAGTATATCTATATCTATATCTATACCTATACACACACACACACACACAAACACACACACACACACACACACAACTCACAGACACTAAAAATTACCAATATAAATGCCAATCGAAATTCATCAGTAAATATGTATCATCCACAAATGCAAAAATATTTATTTTACTGAACAAGAGTTAATGTATGATGTTGTTCTACAAGGACGCTCTCCTATAAGTTGAATTTTCATTTCCAACAGCATTTAGGAGGAGTGAACTCTTCTCACATTTTGTATCTGCCAAGACAGCCACCTCACAAAAATGTACGTGTGATACCTGATAGGATTCTATATATGCATATAAATATACATGTGTGAATAGACTACAGAAAAAGGAAACAAGAATTCACATATTTGTTAAGTTTAAAACACATGGAGAATATTTCAAATAAATTTGACTAGATTTATAACTCCAACCTTATATAATGCAAATGTCAAGTCCAACTATACAACATGTCTCCTCTGAAGTACTTGTATTTCTACTGTGTTGGGTTAATTTTCTCCATTATATTAGGATGAATAGTCTGAGTCTACTAGGTATGGGTTAGTGTCAGGGATTCAGTATTTCGAATGGAAAATTGGAAAATGAATCCAATGTGTATGTAAATATATGCTGCACAAATATCCTCCCCCTCTCATCCAGAACAATGCCTTGACATTACCTTCACCCCAAGTAAGACACAATTAGAGGAGAAGAGTTACAAAATCAGTGAATACATATCTGGAATGGAAAATGCTCAGGAGTTCACAACCTTGGAGGTGGTAGAGGAGTTTCCAAAACTAAGGGACAGGGTAAACACTCCACAAACATGGAGCTCTGCTGGCCTAAAAACTTTTTGAGAAACTGCCTCTGAGCTTCCACACTTGAAATATATGTAGTTTTCTGGAGATTTGGCTTCCTCTGTAGTGAGACCATCAAAGCTGGGTCTGCATCTATGTGACCTGGAGGACATGGTTTCTTATTTTCCAATGAACAAGATGAAGCAGTGCTGAATCCTCTCTTTGTAGGTAAACTGAGGCCACTGGGGACTAAGTGTCTCCCCGTGTGGACTGTGAAGCCATTTGGTCCTCTTCCACTTTTTGTGGTGTTTTTGCTGCTGCACTGTGAGTTTGGTATTTGTTTCACGAAATACTAGGAGCTAAACTGGGACACAGTGCTGGAGGGAGTTCTGTCACGTGTGGTGGGTCAGGGTCTGCAAGAGAATGCACCAACTAGGCTCCTATCTCTCACACCTTGCCCCATTGCCCCCTTGTCCATATCAACCTGATTCTTAATTTTCCTCTGAAAACTCTCCATATAACAAGATGCCTTTACATATAAGGGTCTGTTGGCTGCACCATGTCAGTTACAAGCCATTTGGAATCCAATGGTAGATCCACATGGCCCTACCACGGATGTTTTAGCAAACACCTCCCCACCACTGCTCTAGACCCACTACTCAGCAGGCTCCAAATTTCTGGCATCTCTGTTCTACACCATTTTCATGAAACTCAGTAAATCAAGGCACTGTCTGGTATACTCATGATCAGCAACAGGACATCCAATGTTTCTCCAGTGCCACCTGGTCATAGGAATTTCAAAAATTTCATGGTATTTATCTAGCCATTTTTCAACCATGAAGTTGGAGGCACTGTGGGTTTCAGTTCATTCAGCAAACATTAAATGGTGAGGAAGCTCATTTCAATGAAATCTCTGGAGAACTCTCACAGGCACGGCTTCCCAAAGAGTGGACAAAAGGTCACATTAGGCCAGGCCCATTGAGGTCTACAATGTGAGGTCCATGTGTGTTTTGACTCTCAACTATGGCTGCCATTTCTTTAAGAATAAAATCATGTGATATCCTTGCTGAGATTCCCAGGCCTCTGTGGAAATCCACCCGGGGCCTAGGTCTCAGTTTCCAAGAGCGACTTTCATGCGTGGCCTCTTAAAATCCCATCAAAATTCATGGCAATGCTTCTCTGAGTTCAGATCCAAAACCCAGTCTCTAAGGGGAATCACACCAGAGTTCAAGCTCACGTGGACTCAGTCATTTTTTCCAATGCAACACAAATGACCAAAATTAAAACCAAAACACTCCCACATGGCCTTCATCTTATTCCATATAGTCAATCATCTTAACCTCTGGCTGGAGGTTTCCATGAGGGGCGCAGCCCAAGACAGTGTCCAAAATCAGCTCGTTTGCCCCTCATTTGCCTAAAGTCAGGGTAGCCTGGACACCGTTTCTCTGAAACAGGAGCGAACAAATAAGCCTGCCGTTAATACTTCTTTGTTTCTCCAATTTGAGGCCTACTGATTTTAGGTATCGATTCTTTAGGTGATTTAGAGTCATGCGAAAACACAAGCACCTCTGCAGGGCTTTGAAGAACTCATTTGACCCAAAGAATCCCTATTGTCATTTGATGGAGTGCAGGAACCTAACAGAGGAAGGCAAGAGACTTCATCCACAATGAATGATTTTTTTGCCATTTTGGTTTTGGAAGCTCACGTGGGATCATTCTTAAGATCCATCAGGTGCTGAGAATCTAAGTCACAGCCACACACAGGTCCAAGAGGCTGATAAAGAGCCACAGGTGAGGCCCATTCATTTCCATTTGAAAACTGTTTTCTTCAGGCTTCACAAAGGGGTGGCCTGAGGCAAAGACCTTCCTGACATTCAGTGCAACACAACAATAAGTAAGCAAAAGGCCCAAAGCAGGGTTTCTGCACTGAGACTTTCCTGGTCACACTGATATCTGAGTTTTTTGAGATGCTCGCCATTCTCTTCAGCTATCCAGTACATGGCCATGTCACAGAGCTTGGAGGTGGTACATATTTTGTACACAAATCCATGAGCCTATTCTGGAGAGTGGCCAGAATTCAGGAAGAAAACAACAACTTAGAAAGATAGCAGGTGTTGCACATTGATAAAACAAGCTTCAGTCCATTCATATATTGGGCAGGATGAATTATGGGAAGATTTATACTAGACAGGACACATCCATTAATGCATTCTCTTTTCTAATGTCTACAACAACGGACACAGTGGGATACACAGAAAGAGAAACACTCGCCATGTCAAATGACTTACTAGAAACTGTCCACTCCAAACCAAACAAACCGCCTTTTCTATCTATTCTCAGAACATGAGACAAAACAACAAACCCACACCCACTCCCACAAAGGCACCTCCTTCCCCCAAGTACGTCTGTGACTATCCGGAGTGTCCTCTGACTGGTGGGCCATACTATGTTCCCCCGAAATGGCCTGTCTTCTCTCAGATCTTGATTCCTTGACCAACTCTGTGAAGATGTCAGGAAAAAGTGGTTAGCCACTACCTGTTTTCTCAGGAAAGGTCCATCTTCAGAGCTCTCCTGGCATTTGGCCATCCTCACATCATTAGGTACCAAGAAAACTGACTCTGTCCTTGGTAAATCCAAACAAGTGAGCCCACTGGGACTGGGACTGGGACTGCCTCTGGGTGTCTGGCTTCTTGGATACCAAGTTCAGAGAGTTCCATCACCAAGGAAATGAGGTATTTCACATTCTTTGGAACTGAATGAGGTCACTGCCTTGGCAACCACTTTGTCCTAACAGTTGCTTCCAAGGGTAACATAAGATGGAGGTTGCCAGAACTTCCTGTGACACTTTCATAAGGTAGAATGTATATCACCATTGGCACCCGGGAACAGCTCTCCACTCAGCCCTGGTTTGGTCCATCTTCTGTACAATAAGAAGAGAGAGAGGCAGATTCAGACACATCCCTTCATCCTGACCAGGTTGTTTGCCATGGAAGATGACTTTTGCTCTCTCAGGTGCTTCATACCTGCCTACAACTTCTCCAGGTACCATTTGTGCATGGACATTTGAGGTTCTCATCAGGTGGAAGGTCCCCAACTTTCCTGTATTGTAAGAACCACTCTGTCTCTGCTCTTCTGTAAAATGATTGAGGGAACAGTGTATACTTGGGGTTAAAAACAGGTTTGATTTGGATTATGAGTGATTCTGTGTGATGAACAATGGTATTGGGAACCTGCAATATTTACAAGAATATAGAGGTGAAATATAAGTAGGAAAACAGAAATCTAGGTATGATTTGAAGCCCAGAAGGGTTTTGCCCTTGATTGGGATACTTAGCTTTGAATGATGTTCTGCAAAGATGCCTCAGATAATTCCATATACAATGGCATAGGACCTTGTACTTTGGATGATTGAATTTAGAAGAGAACATCCAGTCAAAAAGGGATATTCAGTAGGATTAGGAAGATAGTCGGTAGGTTTAGGAAGAAGAGTGAGTATAGGATTTGGACCAAAAGTTCTTTAGCAATAGACTTTCGGTTGTTGAGTGAATGTAAATGTCAGCTCATATGAAGAGTCAGTGACTATGTTGAACTGGGGAAAATATGTAGAAAAGCAGATATCAATAGAAACATTATGAAATCAGGCAAAGTATAAAGTGAGTGATAGAATTAGACATTTTCAACAGGGTTGAGTTTGAATATATAAATTAGGAAAAAAACAAATATGTAGTCACCAATAGGATTGACAATTGACAGCATTAGGCAACCTGGACATGGATGTTTTTAGAAATCCATGTTCACTTTCCATTTAGGCTTTGGTACAATCATAAGTGTGACCTTTCCATTTTTTGTCCAGAATATTACTGTGATAATGAGGTGACATGAGTATTTCTTTCACCATTTCTGGGAGCAATATATTGAAGATGTAAAATGAGAATCGGGGGTACAAAGAGGTGTACCCTGTTTCTAGGAACATAGAGAAATAGCATGAATAGACCATACTGCGAATATATAATATAACTTTTTTGAACTTTAAATAATGAATTGAACTGATATCTGAAAAATTAAAGGAAATCTTATATTGATATACAATCATTCATTCCAACCAGGTATATATGTAATAGAAATATTTGTGTTTTGGTTTATCATGAAGAGTGTGTGAGTTTTGCTTCAAAATGATTATGGAAATTCAAAATAATGTGTTTGGAAAGAAGTCTCATGAAAAGACCAGTCAAGAAACCCTGACAATACATGTGTTCTGAAGCAAGAAGTGGTGAAAGTTGAAACAAATGCATATTAATTTGTGAACTTGTGGATGAAATGTATATCCTGTGATGTGCAAAAACTGAAGAAACAATAATGTACCAGTGTCGAATACAAATGAATGACAAATTACATATCATGTCCCATAGGAGTCTACTTGCATTGATGTTAGACTGGGTCAGTTACTGTAGAATAATTAGGATTTGTATGCACCATTCACTGAAGTTAGTTTTCAGTACTAGGAAACAAATATGTATTTCAGGTGGATGAATATTTCTGATTATAATCTTGTGAAAAGTGGATAATAAATCCACATACATGAACATGAATGAATTTAGAGAGTGTATATTAGACACATATATTTCATATTTTGAAAAATTTGGAGAGTGTATCTATATCTATATCTATACCTATACACACACACACACACACACACACACACACAACTCACAGACATTAAAAATTACCAATATAAATGCCAATCGAAATTCATCAGTAAATATGTATCATCCAGAAATGCAAAAATATTTATTTTACTGAACATGAGTTAATGTATAATGTTGTTCTACTAGGACGCTCTCCTATAAGTTGAATTTTCATTTCCAACAGCATTTAGGAGGAGTGAACTCTTCTCACAATTTGTATCTGCCAAGACAGCCACCTCACAAAAATGTACGTGTGATACCTGGTAGGATTCTATATATGCATATAAATATACATGTGTGAATAGGCTACAGAAAAGGGAAATAAGAATTCACATATTTGTTAAGCTTAAAAACCCATGGAGAATATTTCAAATAAATTTGACTAGATTTATAACTCCTACCTTATATAATGCAAATGTCAAGTCCAACTATACAACATGTCTCCTCTGAAGTACTTGTATTTCTAATGTGTTGGGCTAATTTTCTCCATTATATTAGGATGAATAGTCTGAGTCTACTAGGTATGGGTTAGTGTCAGGGATTCAGTACTTCGAATGGAAATTTGGAAAATGAATCCAATGTGTATGTAAAAATATGCTGCACAAATATCCTCCCGCTCTCATCCAGAACAATGCCTTGACATTACCTTTACCCCAAGTAAGACACAATTAGAGGAGAAGAGTTACAAAATCAGTGAATACATATCTGGAATGGAAAATGCTCAGGAGTTCACAACCTTGGAGGTGGTAGAGGAGTTTCCAAAACTAAGGGACAGGGTAAACACTCCACAAACATGGAGCTCTGCTGGCCTAAAAACTTTTTGAGAAACTGCCTCTGAGCTTCCACACTTGAAATATATGTAGTTTTCTGGAGATTTGGCTTCCTCTGTAGTGAGACCATCAAAGCTGGGTCTGCATCTATGTGACCTGGAGGACATGGTTTCTTATTTTCCAATGAACAAGATGAAGCAGTGCTGAATCCTCTCTTTGTAGGTAAACTGAGGCCACTGGGGACTAAGTGTCTCCCCGTGTGGACTGTGAAGCCATTTGGTCCTCTTCCACTTTTTGTGGTGTTTTTGCTGCTGCACTGTGAGTTTGGTATTTGTTTCACGAAATACTAGGAGCTAAACTGGGACACAGTGCTGGAGGGAGTTCTGTCACGTGTGGTGGGTCAGGGTCTGCAAGAGAATGCACCAACTAGGCTCCTATCTCTCACACCTTGCCCCATTGCCCCCTTGTCCATATCAACCTGATTCTTAATTTTCCTCTGAAAACTCTCCATATAACAAGATGCCTTTACATATAAGGGTCTGTTGGCTGCACCATGTCAGTTACAAGCCATTTGGAATCCAATGGTAGATCCACATGGCCCTACCACGGATGTTTTAGCAAACACCTCCCCACCACTGCTCTAGACCCACTACTCAGCAGGCTCCAAATTTCTGGCATCTCTGTTCTACACCATTTTCATGAAACTCAGTAAATCAAGGCACTGTCTGGTATACTCATGATCAGCAACAGGACATCCAATGTTTCTCCAGTGCCACCTGGTCATAGGAATTTCAAAAATTTCATGGTATTTATCTAGCCATTTTTCAACCATGAAGTTGGAGGCACTGTGGGTTTCAGTTCATTCAGCAAACATTAAATGGTGAGGAAGCTCATTTCAATGAAATCTCTGGAGAACTCTCACAGGCACGGCTTCCCAAAGAGTGGACAAAAGGTCACATTAGGCCAGGCCCATTGAGGTCTACAATGTGAGGTCCATGTGTGTTTTGACTCTCAACTATGGCTGCCATTTCTTTAAGAATAAAATCATGTGATATCCTTGCTGAGATTCCCAGGCCTCTGTGGAAATCCACCCGGGGCCTAGGTCTCAGTTTCCAAGAGCGACTTTCATGCGTGGCCTCTTAAAATCCCAATAAAATTCATGGCAATGCTTCTCTGAGTTCAGTTATAAAACCCAGTCTCTAAGGGGAATCACACCAGAGTTCAAGCTCACGTGGACCCAGTCATTTTTTCCAATGCAACACAAATGACCAAAATTAAAACCAAAACACTCCCACATGGCCTTCATCTTATTCCATATAGTCAATCATCTTAACCTCTGGCTGGAGGTTTCCATGAGAGGCGCAGCCCAAGACAATGTCCAAAATCAGCTCGTTTGCCCCTCATTTGCCTAAAGTCAGGGTAGCCTGGACACCGTTTCTCTGAAACAGGAGCGAACAAATAAGCCTGCCCTTAATACTTCTTTGTTTCTCCAATTTGAGGCCTACTGATTTTAGGTATCGATTCTTTAGGTGATTTAGAGTCATGCGAAAACACAAGCACCTCTGCAGGGCTTTGAAGAACTCATTTGACCCAAAGAATCCCTATTGTCATTTGATGGAGTGCAGGAACCTAACAGAGGAAGGCAAGAGACTTCATCCACAATGAATGATATTTTTTGCCATTTTGGTTTTGGAAGCTCACGTGGGATCATTCTTAAGATCCATCAGGTGCTGAGAATCTAAGTCACAGCCACACACAGGTCCAAGAGGCTGATAAAGAGCCACAGGTGAGGCCCATTCATTTCCATTTGAAAACTGTTTTCTTCAGGCTTCACAAAGGGGTGGCCTGAGGCAAAGACCTTCCTGACATTCAGTGCAACACAACAATAAGTAAGCAAAAGGCCCAAAGCAGGGTTTCTGCACTGAGACTTTCCTGGTCACACTGATATCTGAGTTTTTTGAGATGCTCGCCATTCTCTTCAGCTATCCAGTACATGGCCATGTCACAGAGCTTGGAGGTGGTACATATTTTGGACACAAATCCATGAGCCTATTCTGGAGAGTGGCCAGAATTCAGGAAGAAAACAGCAACTTAGGAAGATAGCAGGTGTTGCACATTGATAAGACAAGCTGCAGTCCATTCATATATTGGGCAGGATGAATTATGGGAAGATTTATACTAGACAGGACACATCCATTAATGCATTCTCTTTTCTAATGTCTACAACAACGGACACAGTGGGATACACAGAAAGAGAAACACTCGCCATGTCAAATGACTTACTAGAAACTGTCCACTCCAAACCAAACAAACCGCCTTTTCTATCTATTCTCAGAACATGAGACAAAACAACAAACCCACACCCACTCCCACAAAGGCACCTCCTTCCCCCAAGTACGTCTGTGACTATCCGGAGTGTCCTCTGACTGGTGGGCCATACTATGTTCCCCCGAAATGGCCTGTCTTCTCTCAGATCTTGATTCCTTGACCAACTCTGTGAAGATGTCAGGAAAAAGTGGTTAGCCACTACCTGTTTTCTCAGGAAAGGTCCATCTTCAGAGCTCTCCTGGCATTTGGCCATCCTCACATCATTAGGTACCAAGAAAACTGACTCTGTCCTTGGTAAATCCAAACAAGTGAGCCCACTGGGACTGGGACTGGGACTGCCTCTGGGTGTCTGGCTTCTTGGATACCAAGTTCAGAGAGTTCCATCACCAAGGAAATGAGGTATTTCACATTCTTTGGAACTGAATGAGGTCACTGCCTTGGCAACCACTTTGTCCTAACAGTTGCTTCCAAGGGTAACATAAGATGGAGGTTGCCAGAACTTCCTGTGACACTTTCATAAGGTAGAATGTATATCACCATTGGCACCCGGGAACAGCTCTCCACTCAGCCCTGGTTTGGTCCATCTTCTGTACAATAAGAAGAGAGAGAGGCAGATTCAGACACATCCCTTCATCCTGACCAGGTTGTTTGCCATGGAAGATGACTTTTGCTCTCTCAGGTGCTTCATACCTGCCTACAACTTCTCCAGGTACCATTTGTGCATGGACATTTGAGGTTCTCATCAGGTGGAAGGTCCCCAACTTTCCTGTATTGTAAGAACCACTCTGTCTCTGCTCTTCTGTAAAATGATTGAGGGAACAGTGTATACTTGGGGTTAAAAACATGTTTGATTTGGATTATGAGTGATTCTGTGTGATGAACAATGGTATTGGGAACCTGCAATATTTACAAGAATATAGAGGTGAAATATAAGTAGGAAAACAGAAATCTAGGTATGATTTGAAGCCCAGAAGGGTTTTGCCCTTGATTGGGATACTTAGCTTTGAATGATGTTCTGCAAAGATGCCTCAGATAATTCCATATACAATGGCATAGGACCTTGTACTTTGGATGATTGAATTTAGAAGAGAACATCCAGTCAAAAAGGGATATTCAGTAGGATTAGGAAGATAGTCGGTAGGTTTAGGAAGAAGAGTGAGTATAGGATTTGGACCAAAAGTTCTTTAGCAATAGACTTTCGGTTGTTGAGTGAATGTAAATGTCAGCTCATATGAAGAGTCAGTGACTATGTTGAACTGGGGAAAATATGTAGAAAAGCAGATATCAATAGAAACATTATGAAATCAGGCAAAGTATAAAGTGAGTGATAGAATTAGACATTTTCAACAGGGTTGAGTTTGAATATATAAATTAGGAAAAAAACAAATATGTAGTCACCAATAGGATTGACAATTGACAGCATTAGGCAACCTGGACATGGATGTTTTTAGAAATCCATGTTCACTTTCCATTTAGGCTTTGGTACAATCATAAGTGTGACCTTTCCATTTTTTGTCCAGAATATTACTGTGATAATGAGGTGACATGAGTATTTCTTTCACCATTTCTGGGAGCAATATATTGAAGATGTAAAATGAGAATCGGGGGTACAAAGAGGTGTACCCTGTTTCTAGGAACATAGAGAAATAGCATGAATAGACCATACTGCGAATATATAATATAACTTTTTTGAACTTTAAATAATGAATTGAACTGATATCTGAAAAATTAAAGGAAATCGTATATTGATATACAATCATTCATTCCAACCAGGTATATATGGAATGGAAATATTTGTGTTTTGGTTTATCATGAAGAGTGTGTGAGTTTTGCTTCAAAATGATTATGGAAATTCAAAATAATGTGTTTGGAAAGAAGTCTCATGAAAAGACCAGTCAAGAAACCCTGACAATACATGTGTTCTGAAGCAAGAAGTGGTGAAAGTTGAAACAAATGCATATTAATTTGTGAACTTGTGGATGAAATGTATATCCTGTGATGTGCAAAAACTGAAGAAACAATAATGTACCAGTGTCGAATACAAATGAATGACAAATTACATATCATGTCCCATAGGAGTCTACTTGCATTGATGTTAGACTGGGTCAGTTACTGTAGAATAATTAGGATTTGTATGCACCATTCACTGAAGTTAGTTTTCAGTACTAGGAAACAAATATGTATTTCAGGTGGATGAATATTTCTGATTATAATCTTGTGAAAAGTGGATAATAAATCCACATACATGAACATGAATGAATTTAGAGAGTGTATATTAGACACATATATTTCATATTTTGAAAAATTTGGAGAGTGTATCTATATCTATATCTATACCTATACACACACACACACACACACACACACACACACACAACTCACAGACATTAAAAATTACCAATATAAATGCCAATCGAAATTCATCAGTAAATATGTATCATCCAGAAATGCAAAAATATTTATTTTACTGAACATGAGTTAATGTATAATGTTGTTCTACTAGGACGCTCTCCTATAAGTTGAATTTTCATTTCCAACAGCATTTAGGAGGAGTGAACTCTTCTCACAATTTGTATCTGCCAAGACAGCCACCTCACAAAAATGTACGTGTGATACCTGGTAGTATTCTATATATGCATATAAATATACATGTGTGAATAGGCTACAGAAAAGGGAAATAAGAATTCACATATTTGTTAAGCTTAAAAACCCATGGAGAATATTTCAAATAAATTTGACTAGATTTATAACTCCTACCTTATATAATGCAAATGTCAAGTCCAACTATACAACATGTCTCCTCTGAAGTACTTGTATTTCTAATGTGTTGGGCTAATTTTCTCCATTATATTAGGATGAATAGTCTGAGTCTACTAGGTATGGGTTAGTGTCAGGGATTCAGTACTTCGAATGGAAATTTGGAAAATGAATCCAATGTGTATGTAAATATATGCTGCACAAATATCCTCCCGCTCTCATCCAGAACAATGCCTTGACATTACCTTCACCCCAAGTAAGACACAATTAGAGGAGAAGAGTTACAAAATCAGTGAATACATATCTGGAATGGAAAATGCTCAGGAGTTCACAACCTTGGAGGTGGTAGAGGAGTTTCCAAAACTAAGGGACAGGGTAAACACTCCACAAACATGGAGCTCTGCTGGCCTAAAAACTTTTTGAGAAACTGCCTCTGAGCTTCCACACTTGAAATATATGTAGTTTTCTGGAGATTTGGCTTCCTCTGTAGTGAGACCATCAAAGCTGGGTCTGCATCTATGTGACCTGGAGGACATGGTTTCTTATTTTCCAATGAACAAGATGAAGCAGTGCTGAATCCTCTCTTTGTAGGTAAACTGAGGCCACTGGGGACTAAGTGTCTCCCCGTGTGGACTGTGAAGCCATTTGGTCCTCTTCCACTTTTTGTGGTGTTTTTGCTGCTGCACTGTGAGTTTGGTATTTGTTTCACGAAATACTAGGAGCTAAACTGGGACACAGTGCTGGAGGGAGTTCTGTCACGTGTGGTGGGTCAGGGTCTGCAAGAGAATGCACCAACTAGGCTCCTATCTCTCACACCTTGCCCCATTGCCCCCTTGTCCATATCAACCTGATTCTTAATTTTCCTCTGAAAACTCTCCATATAACAAGATGCCTTTACATATAAGGGTCTGTTGGCTGCACCATGTCAGTTACAAGCCATTTGGAATCCAATGGTAGATCCACATGGCCCTACCACGGATGTTTTAGCAAACACCTCCCCACCACTGCTCTAGACCCACTACTCAGCAGGCTCCAAATTTCTGGCATCTCTGTTCTACACCATTTTCATGAAACTCAGTAAATCAAGGCACTGTCTGGTATACTAATGATCAGCAACAGGACATCCAATGTTTCTCCAGTGCCACCTGGTCATAGGAATTTCAAAAATTTCATGGTATTTATCTAGCCATTTTTCAACCATGAAGTTGGAGGCACTGTGGGTTTCAGTTCATTCAGCAAACATTAAATGGTGAGGAAGCTCATTTCAATGAAATCTCTGGAGAACTCTCACAGGCACGGCTTCCCAAAGAGTGGACAAAAGGTCACATTAGGCCAGGCCCATTGAGGTCTACAATGTGAGGTCCATGTGTGTTTTGACTCTCAACTATGGCTGCCATTTCTTTAAGAATAAAATCATGTGATATCCTTGCTGAGATTCCCAGGCCTCTGTGGAAATCCACCCGGGGCCTAGGTCTCAGTTTCCAAGAGCGACTTTCATGCGTGGCCTCTTAAAATCCCAACAAAATTCATGGCAATGCTTCTCTGAGTTCAGTTCCAAAACCCAGTCTCTAAGGGGAATCACACCAGAGTTCAAGCTCACGTGGACCCAGTCATTTTTTCCAATGCAACACAAATGACCAAAATTAAAACCAAAACACTCCCACATGGCCTTCATCTTATTCCATATAGTCAATCATCTTAACCTCTGGCTGGAGGTTTCCATGAGAGGCGCAGCCCAAGACAGTGTCCAAAATCAGCTCGTTTGCCCCTCATTTGCCTAAAGTCAGGGTAGCCTGGACACCGTTTCTCTGAAACAGGAGCGAACAAATAAGCCTGCCGTTAATACTTCTTTGTTTCTCCAATTTGAGGCCTACTGATTTTAGGTATCGATTCTTTAGGTGATTTAGAGTCATGCGAAAACACAAGCACCTCTGCAGGGCTTTGAAGAACTCATTTGACCCAAAGAATCCCTATTGTCATTTGATGGAGTGCAGGAACCTAACAGAGGAAGGCAAGAGACTTCATCCACAATGAATGATATTTTTTGCCATTTTGGTTTTGGAAGCTCACGTGGGATCATTCTTAAGATCCATCAGGTGCTGAGAATCTAAGTCACAGCCACACACAGGTCCAAGAGGCTGATAAAGAGCCACAGGTGAGGCCCATTCATTTCCATTTGAAAACTGTTTTCTTCAGGCTTCACAAAGGGGTGGCCTGAGTCAAAGACCTTCCTGACATTCAGTGCAACACAACAATATGTAAGCAAAAGGCCCAAAGCAGGGTTTCTGCACTGAGACTTTCCTGGTCACACTGATATCTGAGTTTTTTGAGATGCTCGCCATTCTCTTCAGCTATCCAGTACATGGCCATGTCACAGAGCTTGGAGGTGGTACATATTTTGGACACAAATCCATGAGCCTATTCTGGAGAGTGGCCAGAATTCAGGAAGAAAACAACAACTTAGGAAGATAGCAGGTGTTGCACATTGATAAGACAAGCTGCAGTCCATTCATATATTGGGCAGGATGAATTATGGGAAGATTTATACTAGACAGGACACATCCATTAATGCATTCTCTTTTCTAATGTCTACAACAACGGACACAGTGGGATACACAGAAAGAGAAACACTCGCCATGTCAAATGACTTACTAGAAACTGTCCACTCCAAACCAAACAAACCGCCTTTTCTATCTATTCTCAGAACATGAGACAAAACAACAAACCCACACCCACTCCCACAAAGGCACCTCCTTCCCCCAAGTACGTCTGTGACTATCCGGAGTGTCCTCTGACTGGTGGGCCATACTATGTTCCCCCGAAATGGCCTGTCTTCTCTCAGATCTTGATTCCTTGACCAACTCTGTGAAGATGTCAGGAAAAAGTGGTTAGCCACTACCTGTTTTCTCAGGAAAGGTCCATCTTCAGAGCTCTCCTGGCATTTGGCCATCCTCACATCATTAGGTACCAAGAAAACTGACTCTGTCCTTGGTAAATCCAAACAAGTGAGCCCACTGGGACTGGGACTGGGACTGCCTCTGGGTGTCTGGCTTCTTGGATACCAAGTTCAGAGAGTTCCATCACCAAGGAAATGAGGTATTTCACATTCTTTGGAACTGAATGAGGTCACTGCCTTGGCAACCACTTTGTCCTAACAGTTGCTTCCAAGGGTAACATAAGATGGAGGTTGCCAGAACTTCCTGTGACACTTTCATAAGGTAGAATGTATATCACCATTGGCACCCGGGAACAGCTCTCCACTCAGCCCTGGTTTGGTCCATCTTCTGTACAATAAGAAGAGAGAGAGGCAGATTCAGACACATCCCTTCATCCTGACCAGGTTGTTTGCCATGGAAGATGACTTTTGCTCTCTCAGGTGCTTCATACCTGCCTACAACTTCTCCATGTACCATTTGTGCATGGACATTTGAGGTTCTCATCAGGTTGAAGGTCCCCAACTTTCCTGTATTGTAAGAACCACTCTGTCTCTGCTCTTCTGTAAAATGATTGAGGGAACAGTGTATACTTCGGGTTAAAAACAGGTTTGATTTGGATTACGAGTGATTCTGTGTGATGAACAATGGTATTGGGAACCTGCAATATTTACAAGAATAAAGAGGTGAAATATAAGTAGGAAAACAGAAATCTAGGTATGATTTGAAGCCCAGAAGGGTTTTGCCCTTGATTGGGATACTTAGCTTTGAATGATGTTCTGCAAAGATGCCTCAGATAATTCGATATACAATGGCATAGGACCTTGTACATTGGATGATTGAATTTAGAAGAGAACATCCAGTCAAAAAGGGATATTCAGTAGGATTAGGAAGATAGTCGGTAGGTTTAGGAAGAAGAGCGAGTATAGGATTTGGACCAAAAGTTCTTTAGCAATAGTCTTTCGGTTGTTGAGTGAATGTAAATGTCAGCACATATGAAGAGTCAGTCACTATGTTGAACTGGGGAAAATATGTAGAAAAGCAGATATCAATAGAAACATTACGAAATCAGGCAAAGTATAAAGTGAGTGATAGAATTAGACATTTTCAACAGGGTTGAGTTTGAATATATAAATTAGGAAAAAAACCAATATGTAGTCACCAATAGGATTGACAATTGACAGCATTAGGCAACCTGGACATGGATGTTTTTAGAAATCCATGTTCACTTTCCATTTAGGCTTTGGTACAATCATAAGTGTGACCTTTCCATTTTTTGTCCAGAATATTACTGTGATAATGAGGTGACATGAGTATTTCTTTCACCATTTCTGGGAGCAATATATTGAAGATGTAAAATGAGAATCGGGTGTACAAAGAGGTGTACCCTGTTTCTAGGAACATAGAGAAAAAGCATGAATAGACCATACTGTGAATAAATAATATAACTTTTTTGAACTTTAAATAATGAATTGAACTGATATCTGAAAAATTAAAGGAAATCGTATATTGATATACAATCATTCATTCCAACCAGGTATATATTTAATGGAAATATTTGTGTTTAGGTTTATCATAAAGAGTGTGTGAGTTTTGCTTCAAAATGATTATGGAAATTCAAAATAATGTGTTTGGAAAAGACCAGTCAAGAATACCCTGACAATACATGTGTTCTGAAGCAAGAAGTGGTGAAAATTGAAACAAATGCATATTAATTTGTGAACTTGTGGATGAAATGTATATCCTGTGATGTTCAAAAACTGAAGAAACAATAATGTACCAGTGTCAAATACAAATGAATGACAAATTACAAATCATGTCCCATAGGAGTCTACTTGCATTGATGTTAGACTGGGTCAGTTACTGTAGAATAATTAGGATTTGTATGCACCATTCACTGAAGTTAGTTTTCAGTACTATGAAACAAATATGTATTTCAGGTGGATGAATATTTCTGATTATAATCTTGTGAAAAGTGGATTATAAATCCACATACATGAACATGAATGAATTTAGAGAGTGTATATTAGACACATATATTTCATTTTTTGAAAAATTTGGAGAGTGTATCTATATCTATATCTATACCTATACACACACACACACACACACACACACACACACATAACTCACAAACATTAAAAATTACCAATATAAATGCCAATCGAAATTCATCAGTAAATATGTATCATCCACAAATGCAAAAATATTTATTTTACTGAACATGAGTTAATGTATAATGTTGTTCTACTAGGACGCTCTCCTATAAGTTGAATTTTCATTTCCAACAGCATTTAGGAGGAGTGAACTCTTCTCACAATTTGTATCTGCCAAGACAGCCACCTCAGAAAAATGTACATGTGATACCTGGTAGGATTCTATATATGCATATAAATATACATGTGTGAATAGACTACAGAAAAAGGAAACAAGAATTCTCATATTTGTTAAGTTTAAAACACATGGAGTATATTTCAAATAAATTTGACTAGATTTATAACTCCTACCTTATATAATGCAAATGTCAAGTCCAACAATACAACATGTCTCCTCTGAAGTACTTGTATTTCTACTGTGTTGGGTTAATTTTCTCCATTATATTAGGATGAATAGTCTGAGTCTACTAGGTATGGGTTAGTGTCAGGGATTCAGTATTTCGAATGGAAAATTGGAAAATGAATCCAATGTGTATGTAAATATATGCTGCACAAATATCCTCCCGCTCTCATCCAGAACAATGCCTTGACATTACCTTCACCCCAAGTAAGACACAATTAGATTAGAAGAGTTACAAAATCAGTGAATACATATCTGGAATGGAAAATGCTCAGGAGTTCACAACCTTGGTGGTGGTAGAGGAGTTTCCAAAACTAAGGGACAGGGTAAACACTCCACAAACATGGAGCTCTGCTGGCCTAAAAACTTTTTGAGAAACTGCCTCTGAGCTTCCACACTTGAAATATATGTAGTTTTCTGGAGATTTGGCTTCCTCTGTAGTGAGACCATCAAAGCTGGGTCTGCATCTATGTGACCTGGAGGACATGGTTTCTTATTTTCCAATGAACAAGATGAAGCAGTGCTGAATCCTCTCTTTGTAGGTAAACTGAGGCCACTGGGGACTAAGTGTCTCCCCGTGTGGACTGTGAAGCCATTTGGTCCTCTTCCACTTTTTGTGGTGTTTTTGCTGCTGCACTGTGAGTTTGGTATTTGTTTCACGAAATACTAGGAGCTAAACTGGGACACAGTGCTGGAGGGAGTTCTGTCACGTGTGGTGGGTCAGGGTCTGCAAGAGAATGCACCAACTAGGCTCCTATCTCTCACACCTTGCCCCATTGCCCCCTTGTCCATATCAACCTGATTCTTAATTTTCCTCTGAAAACTCTCCATATAACAAGACGCCTTTACATATAAGGGTCTGTTGGCTGCACCATGTCAGTTACAAGCCATTTGGAATCCAATGGTAGATCCACATGGCCCTACCACGGATGTTTTAGCAAACACCTCCCCACCACTGCTCTAGACCCACTACTCAGCAGGCTCCAAATTTCTGGCATCTCTGTTCTACACCATTTTCATGAAACTCAGTAAATCAAGGCACTGTCTGGTATACTCATGATCAGCAACAGGACATCCAAAGTTTCTCCAGTGCCACCTGGTCATAGGAATTTCAAAAATTTCATGGTATTTATCTAGCCATTTTTCAACCATGAAGTTGGAGGCACTGTGGGTTTCAGTTCATTCAGCAAACATTAAATGGTGAGGAAGCTCATTTCAATGAAATCTCTGGAGAACTCTCACAGGCACGGCTTCCCAAAGAGTGGACAAAAGGTCACATTAGGCCAGGCCCATTGAGGTCTACAATGTGAGGTCCATGTGTGTTTTGACTCTCAACTATGGCTGCCATATCTTTAAGAATAAAATCATGTGATATCCTTGCTGAGATTCCCAGGCCTCTGTGGAAATCCACCCGGGGCCTAGGTCTCAGTTTCCAAGAGCGACTTTCATGCGTGGCCTCTTAAAATCCCAACAAAATTCATGGCAATGCTTCTCTGAGTTCAGTTCCAAAACCCAGTCTCTAAGGGAAATCACACCAGAGTTCAAGCTCACGTGGACCCAGTCATTTTTTCCAATGCAACACAAATGACCAAAATTAAAACCAAAACACTCCCACAGGGCCTTCATCTTATTCCATATAGTCAATCATCTTAACCTCTGGCTGGAGGTTTCCATGAGGGGCGTAGCCCAAGACAGTGTCCAAAATCAGCTCGTTTGCCCCTCATTTGCCTAAAGTCAGGGTAGCCTGGACACCGTTTCTCTGAAAAGGAGCGAACAAATAAGCCTGCCGTTAATACTTTTTTGTTTCTCCAATTTGAGGCCTACTGGTTTTAGGTATCGATTCTTTAGGTGATTTAGAGTCATGCAAAAACACAAGCACCTCTGCAGGGCTTTGAAGAACTCATTTGACCCAAAGAATCCCTATTGTCATTTGATGGATTGCAGGAACCTAACAGAGGAAGGCAAGAGACTTCATCCACAATGAATGATATTTTTTGCCATTTTGGTTTTGGAAGCTAACGTGGGATCATTCTTAAGATCCATCAGGTGCTGAGAATCTAAGTCACAGCCACACACAGGTCCAAGAGGCTGATAAAGAGCCACAGGTGAGGCCCATTCATTTCCATTTGAAAACTGTTTTCTTCAGGCTTCACAAAGGGGTGGCCTGAGGCAAAGACCTTCCTGACATTCAGTGCAACACAACAATAAGTAAGCAAAAGGCCCAAAGCAGGGTTTCTGCACTGAGACTTTCCTGGTCACACTGATATCTGAGTTTTTGGAGATGCTCGCCATTCTCTTCAGCTATCCAGTACATGGCCATGTCACAGAGCTTGGAGGTGGTACATATTTTGGACACAAATCCATGAGCCTATTCTGGAGAGTGGCCAGAATTCAGGAAGAAAACAACAACTTAGGAAGATAGCAGGTGTTGCACATTGATAAGACAAGCTGCAGTCCATTCATATATTGGGCAGGATGAATTATGGGAAGATTTATACTAGACAGGACACATCCATTAATGCATTCTCTTTTCTAATGTCTACAACAACGGACACAGTGGGATACACAGAAAGAGAAACACTCGCCATGTCAAATGACTTACTAGAAACTGTCCACTCCAAACCAAACAAACCGCCTTTTCTATCTATTCTCAGAACATGAGACAAAACAACAAACCCACACCCACTCCCACAAAGGCACCTCCTTCCCCCAAGTACGTCTGTGACTATCCGGAGTGTCCTCTGACTGGTGGGCCATACTATGTTCCCCCGAAATGGCCTGTCTTCTCTCAGATCTTGATTCCTTGACCAACTCTGTGAAGATGTCAGGAAAAAGTGGTTAGCCACTACCTGTTTTCTCAGGAAAGGTCCATCTTCAGAGCTCTCCTGGCATATGGCCATCCTCACATCATTAGGTACCAAGAAAACTGACTCTGTCCTTGGTAAATCCAAACAAGTGAGCCCACTGGGACTGGGACTGGGACTGCCTCTGGGTGTCTGGCTTCTTGGATACCAAGTTCAGAGAGTTCCATCACCAAGGAAATGAGGTATTTTACATTCTTTGGAACTGAATGAGGTCACTGCCTTGGCAACCACTTTGTCCTAACAGTTGCTTCCAAGGGTAACATAAGATGGAGGTTGCCCCTACTTCCTGTGACACTTTCATAAGGTAGAATGTATATCACCATTGGCACCCGGGAACAGCTCTCCACTCAGCCCTGGTTTGGTCCATCTTCTGTACAATAAGAAGAGAGAGAGGCAGATTCAGACACATCCCTTCATCCTGACCAGGTTGTTTGCCATGGAAGATGACTTTTGCTCTCTCAGGTGCTTCATACCTGCCTACAACTTCTCCATGTACCATTTGTGCATGGACATTTGAGGTTCTCATCAGCTTGAAGGTCCCCAACTTTCCTGTATTGTAAGAACCACTCTGTCTCTGCTCTTCTGTAAAATGATTGAGGGAACAGTGTATACTTGGGGTTAAAAACAGGTTTGATTTGGATTACGAGTGATTCTGTGTGATGAATAATGGTATTGGGAACCTGCAATATTTACAAGAATATAGAGGTGAAATATAAGTAGGAAAACAGAATTTTAGGTATGATTTGAAGCCCAGAAGGGTTTTGCCCTTGATTGGGATACTTAGCTTTGAATGATGTTCTGCAAAGATGCCTCAGATAATTTGATATACAATGGCATAGGACCTTGTACATTGGATGATTGAATTTAGAAGAGAACATCCAGTCAAAAAGGGATATTCAGTAGGATTAGGAAGATAGTCGGTAGGTTTAGGAAGAAGAGTGAGTATAGGATTTGGACCAAAAGTTCTTTAGCAATAGACTTTCGGTTGTTGAGTGAATGTAAATGTCAGCACATATGAAGAGTCAGTCACTATGTTGAACTGGGGAAAATATGTAGAAAAGCAGATATCAATAGAAACATTACGAAATCAGGCAAAGTACAAAGTGAGTGATAGAATTAGACATTTTCAACAGGGTTGAGTTTGAATATATAAATTAGGAAAAAAACAAATATGTAGTCACCAATAGGATTGACAATTGACAGCATTAGGCAACCTGGACATGGATGTTTTTAGAAATCCATGTTCACTTTCCATTTAGGCTTTGGTACAATCATAAGTGTGACCTTTCCATTTTTTGTCCAGAATATTACTGTGATAATGAGGTGACATGAGTATTTCTTTCACCATTTCTGGGAGCAATATATTGAAGATGTAAAATGAGAATCGGGGGTACAAAGAGGTGTACCCTGTTTCTAGGAACATAGAGAAAAAGCATGAATAGACCAAACTGTGAATAAATAATATAACTTTTTTGAACTTTAAATAATGAATTGAACTGATATCTGAAAAATTAAAGGAAATCGTATATTGATATACAATCATTCATTCCAACCAGGTATATATGTAATGGAAATATTTGTGTTTAGGTTTATCATAAAGAGTGTGTGAGTTTTGCTTCAAAATGATTATGGAAATTCAAAATAATGTGTTTGGAAAGAAGTCTCATGAAAAGACCAGTCAAGAATACCCTGACAATACATGTGTTCTGAAGCAAGAAGTGCTGAAAGTTGAAACAAATGCTTATTAATTTGTGAACTTGTGGATGAAATGTATATCCTGTGATGTGCAAAAACTGAAGAAACAACAATGTACCAGTGTCGAATACAAATGAATGACAAATTACATATCATGTCCCATAGGAGTCTACTTGCATTGATGTTAGACTGGGTCAGTTACTGTAGAATAATTAGGATTTGTATGCACCATTCACTGAAGTTAGTTTTCAGTACTAGGAAACAAATATGTATTTCAGGTGGATGAATATTTCTGATTATAATCTTGTGAAAAGTGGATTATAAATCCACATACATGAACATGAATGAATTTAGAGAGTGTATATTAGACACATATATTTCATATTTTGAAAAATTTGCAGAGTATATCTATATCTATATCTGTATATATACACACACACACACAACACTCACAGACATTAAAAAGTACCAATATAAATGCCAATCAAAATTCATCAGTAAATATGTATCATCCACAAATGCAAAAATATTTATTTTACTGAACATGAGTTAATGTATAATGTTGTTCTACTAGGACGCTCTCCTATAGGTTGAATTTTCATTTCCAACAGCATTTAGGAGGAGTGAACTCTTCTCACAATTTGTATCTGCCAAGACAGCCACCTCACAAAAATGTACGTGTGATACCTGGTAGGATTCTATATATGCATATAAATATACATGTGTGAATAGACTACAGAAAAAGGAAACAAAAATTCACATATTTGTTAAGTTTAAAACACATGGAGAATATTTCAAATAAATTTGACTAGATTTATAACTCCTACCTTATATAATGCAAATGTCAAGTCCAACTATACAACATGTCTCCACTGAAGTACTTGTATTTCTAATGTGTTGGGTTAATTTTCTCCATTATATTAGGATGAATAGTCTGAGTCTACTAGGTATGGGTTAGTGTCAGGGATTCAGTATTTCGAATGGAAAATTGGAAAATGAATCCAATGTGTATGTAAATATATGCTGCACAAATATCCTCCCGCTCTCATCCAGAACAATGCCTTGACATTACCTTCACCCCAAGTAAGACACAATTAGAGGAGAAGAGTTACAAAATCAGTGAATACATATCTGGAATGGAAAATGCTCAGGAGTTCACAACCTTGGAGGTGGTAGAGGAGTTTCCAAAACTAAGGGACAGGGTAAACACTCCACAAACATGGAGCTCTGCTGGCCTAAAAACTTTTTGAGAAACTGCCTCTGAGCTTCCACACTTGAAATATATGTAGTTTTCTGGAGATTTGGCTTCCTCTGTAGTGAGACCATCAAAGCTGGGTCTGCATCTATGTGACCTGGAGGACATGGTTTCTTATTTTCCAATGAACAAGATGAAGCAGTGCTGAATCCTCTCTTTGTAGGTAAACTGAGGCCACTGGGGACTAAGTGTCTCCCCGTGTGGACTGTGAAGCCATTTGGTCCTCTTCCACTTTTTGTGGTGTTTTTGCTGCTGCACTGTGAGTTTGGTATTTGTTTCACGAAATACTAGGAGCTAAACTGGGACACAGTGCTGGAGGGAGTTCTGTCACGTGTGGTGGGTCAGGGTCTGCAAGAGAATGCACCAACTAGGCTCCTATCTCTCACACCTTGCCCCATTGCCCCCTTGTCCATATCAACCTGATTCTTAATTTTCCTCTGAAAACTCTCCATATAACAAGATGCCTTTACATATAAGGGTCTGTTGGCTGCACCATGTCAGTTACAAGCCATTTGGAATCCAATGGTAGATCCACATGGCCCTACCACGGATGTTTTATCAAACACCTCCCCACTACTGCTCTAGACCCACTACTCAGCAGGCTCCAAATTTCTGGCATCTCTGTTCTACACCATTTTCATGAAACTCAGTAAATCAAGGCACTGTCTGGTATACTCATGATCAGCAACAGGACATCCAATGTTTCTCCAGTGCCACCTGGTCATAGGAATTTCAAAAATTTCATGGTATTTATCTAGCCATTTTTCAAGCATGAAGTTGGAGGCACTGTGGGTTTCAGTTCATTCAGCAAACATTAAATGGTGAGGAAGCTCATTTCAATGAAATCTCTGGAGAACTCTCACAGGCATGGCTTCCCAAAGAGTGGAAAAAAGGTCACATTAGGCCAGGCCCATTGAGGTCTACAATGTGAGGTCCATGTGTGTTTTGACTCTCAACTATGGCTGCCATTTCTTTAAGAATAAAATCATGTGATATCCTTGCTGATATTCCCAGGCCTGTGTGGAAATCCACCCGGGGCCTAGGTCTCAGTTTCCAAGAGCGACTTTCATGCGTGGCCTCTTAAAATCCCAACAAAATTCATGGCAATGCTTCTCTGAGTTCAGTTCCAAAACCCAGTCTCTAAGGGGAATCACACCAGAGTTCAAGCCCACGTGGACCCAGTCATTTTTTCCAATGCCACACAAATGACCAAAATTAAAACCAAAACACTCCCACATGGCCCTCATCTTATTTCATATAGTCAATCATCTTAACCTCTGGCTGGAGGTTTCCATGAGGGGCGCAGCCCAAGACAGTGTCCAAAATCAGCTCATTTGCCCCTCATTTGTCTAAAGTCAGGGTAGCCTGGACACCGTTTCTGTGAACCAGGAGTGAACAAATAAGCCTGCCGTTAATACTTCTGTGTTTCTCCAATTTGAGGCCTACTGATTTTAGGTATCGATTCTTTAGGTGATTTAGAGTCATGCGAAAACACAAGTACCTCTGCAGGGCTTTGAAGAACTCATTTGACCCAAAGAATCCCTATTGTCATTTGATGGAGTGCAGGAACCTAACAGAGGAAGGCAAGAGACTTCATCCACAATGAATGAAATTTTTTGCCATTTTGGTTTTGGAAGCTCACATGGGATCATTCTTAAGATCCATCAGGTGCTGAGAATCTAACTCACAGCCACACACAGGCCCAAGAGGCTGATAAAGACACATCCCTTTCCAAAGCAATTAAGCAAAGAGCCACAGGTGAGGCACATTCATTTCCATTTGAAAACTGTTTTCATCAGGCTTCACAAAGGGGTGGCCTGAGGCAAAGACCTTCCTGACATTCAGTGCAACACAACAATAAGTAAGCAAAAGGCCCAAAGCAGGGTTTCTGCACTGAGACTTTCCTGGTCACACTGATATCTGAGTTTTCTGAGATGCTCGCCATTCTCTTCAGCTATCCAGTACATGTCCATGTCACAGAGCTTGGAGGTGGTACATATTTTGGACACAAATCCATGAGCCTATTCTGGAGAGTGGCCAGAATTCAGGAAGAAAACAACAACTTAGAAAGATAGCAGGTGTTGCACATCAATAAGACAAGCTGCAGTCCATTCATATATTGGGCAGGATGAATTTTGGTATGATTTATACTAGACAGGACACATCCATTAATGCATTCTCTTTTCTAATGTCTACAACAACGGACACAGTGGGATACACAGAAAGAGAAACACTCGCCGTGTCAAATGACTTACTAGAAACTGTCCACTCCAAACCAAACAAACCGCCTTTTTTATCTATTCTCAGAACATGAGACAAAACAACAAACCCACACCCACTCCCACAAATCACCTCCTTCCCCCAAGTACGTCTGTGACTATCCGGAGTGTCCTCTGACTGGTGGGCCATACTATGTTCCCCCGAAATGGCCTGTCTTCTCTCAGATCTTGTTTCCTTGACCAACTCTGTGAAGATGTCAGGAAAAAGTGGTTAGCCACTACCTGTTTTCTCAGTAAAGGTCCATCTTCAGAGCTCTCCTGGCATTTGGCCATCCTCACATCATTAGGTACCAAGAAAACTGACTCTGTCCTTGGTAAATCCAAACAAGTGAGCCCACTGGGACTGGGACTGCGACTGCCTCTGGGTGCCTGGCTTCTTGGATACCAAGTTCAGAGAGTTCCATCACCAAGGAAATGAGGTATGTCACATTCTTTGGAACTGAATGAGGTCACTGCCTTGGCAACCACTTTGTCATAACAGTTGCTTCAAAGGGTAACATAAAATGGAGGTTGCCCCCGCTTCCTGTGACACTTTCATAAGGTAGAATGTATATCACCATTGGCACCCGGGAACAGCTCTCCACTCAGGCCTGGTTTGGTCCATCTTCTCTACAATAAGAAGAGAGAGATTCAGTTTCAGACACATCCCTTCATCCTGACCAGGTTGTTTGCCATGGAAGATGACTTTTGCTCTCTCAGGTGCTTCATACCTGCCTACAACTTCTCCAGGTACCATTTGTGCATGGATATTTGAGGTTCTCATCAGGTGGAAGGTCCCCAACTTTCCTGTATTGTAAGAACCACTCTGTCCCTGCTCTTCTGTAAAATGATTGAGGGAACAGTGTATACTTGGGGTTAAAAACAGGTTTGATTTGGGTTACGAGTGATTCTGTGTGATGAATAATGGTATTGGGAACCTGCAATATTTACAAGAATATAGAGGTGAAATATAAGTAGGAAAACAGAAATCTAGGTATGATTTGAAGCCCAGAAAGGTTTTGCCCTTGATTGGGATACTTAGCTTTGAATGATGTTCTGCAAAGATGCCTCAGATAATTCGATATACAATGGCATAGGACCTTGTACATTGGATGATTGAATTTAGAAGAGAACATCCAGTCAAAAAGGGATATTCAGTAAAATTAGGAAGATAGTCTGTAGGTTTAGGAAGAAGAGTGAGTATAGGATTTGGACCAAAAGTTCTTTAGCAATAGACTTTCGGTTGTTGAGTGAATGTAAATGTCAGCACATATGAAGAGTCAGTCACTATGTTGAACTGGGGAAAATATGTAGAAAAGCAGATATCAATAGAAACATTACGAAATCAGGCAAAGTATAAAGTGAGTGATAGAATTAGACATTTTCAACAGGGTTGAGTTTGAATATATAAATTAGGAAAAAAACAAATATGTAGTCACTAATAGGATTGACAATTGACAGCATTAGGCAACCTGTACATGGATTTTTTTAGAAATCCATGTTCACTTTCCATTTAGGCTTTGGTACAATCATAAGTGTGACCTTTCCATTTTTTGTCCAGAATATTACTGTGATAATGAGGTGACATGAGTATTTCTTTCACCATTTCTGGGAGTAATATATTGAAGATGTAAAATGAGAATCAGGGGTACAAAGAGGTGTACCCTGTTTCTAGGAACATAGAGAAAAAGCATGAATAGACCATACTCTGAATAAATAATATACCTTTTTTGAACTTTAAATAATGAATTGAACTGATATCTGAAAAATTAAAGGAAATCGCATATTGATATACAATCATTCATTCCAACCAGGTATATATGTAATGGAAATATTTGTGTTTAGGTTTATCATGAAGAGTGTGTGAGTTTTGCTTCAAAATGATTATGGAAATTCAAAATAATGTGTTTGGAAAGAAGTCTCATGAAAAGACCAGTCAAGAAACCCTGACAATACATGTGTTCTGAAGCAAGAAGTGGTGAAAGTTGAAACAAATGCTTATTAATTTGTGAACTTGTGGATGAAATGTATATCCTGTGATTTGCAAAAACTGAAGAAACAATAATGTACCAGTGTCGAATACAAATGAATGACAAATTACAGATCATGTCCCATAGGAGTCTACTTGCATTGATGTTAGACTGGGTCAGTTACTGTAGAATAATTAGGATTTGTATGCACCATTCACTGAAGTTAGTTTTCAGTACTAGGAAACAAATATGTATTTCAGGTGGATGAATATTTCTGATTATAATCTTGTGAAAAGTGGATTATAAATCCACATACATGAACATGAATGAATTTAGAGAGTGTATATTAGACGCATATATTTCATATTTTGAAAAATTTGGAGAGTATATCTATATCTATATCTATATCTATACACACACACACACACACACACACACACAACACAAACACTCACAGACATTAAAAATACCAATATAAATGCCAATCGAAATTCATCAGTAAATATGTATCATCCACAAATGCAAAAATATTTATTTTACTGAACATGAGTTAATGTATAATGTTGTTCTACTAGGACGCTCTCCTATAGGTTGAATTTTCATTTCCAACAGCATTTAGGAGGAGTGAACTCTTCTCACAATTTGTATCTGCCATGACAGCCACCTCACAAAAATGTACATGTGATACCTGGTAGGATTCTATATATGCATATAAATATACATGTGTGAATAGGCTACAGAAAAGGGAAACAAGAATTCACATATTTGTTAAGTTTAAAAACACATGGAGAATATTTCAAATAAAATTTGACTAGATTTATAACTCCTACCTTATATAATGCAAATGTCAAGTCCAACTATACAACATGTCTCCTCAGAAGTACTTGTATTTCTAATGTGTTGGGTTAATTTTCTCCATTATATTAGGATGAATAGTCTGAGTCTACTAGGTTTGGGTTAGTGTCAGGGATTCAGTATTTCGAATGGAAAATTGGAAAATGAATCCAATGTGTATGTAAATATATGCTGCACAAATATCCTCCCGCTCTCATCCAGAACAATGCCTTGACATTACCTTCACCCCAAGTAAGACACAATTAGAGGAGAAGAGTTACAAAATCAGTGAATACATATCTGGAATGGAAAATGCTCAGGAGTTCACAACCTTGGAGGTGGTAGAGTAGTTTCCAAAACTAAGGGACAGAGTAAACCCTCCACAAACATGGAGCTCTGCTGGCATAAAAACTTTTTGAGAAACTGCCTCTGAGCTTCCACACTTGAAATATATGTTGTTTTCAGGAGATTTGGCTTCCTCTGTAGTGAGACCATCAAAGCTGGGTCTGCATCTATGTGACCTGGAGGACATGGTTTCTTATTTTCCAATGAACAAGATGAAGCAGTGCTGAATCCTCTCTTTGTAGGTAAACTGAGGCCACTGGGGACTAAGTGTCTCCCCGTGTGGACTGTGAAGCCATTTGGTCCTCCTCCACTTTTTGTGGTGTTTTTGCTGCTGCACTGTGAGTTTGGTATTTGTTTCACGAAATACTAGGAGCTAAACTGGGACACAGTGCTGGAGGGAGTTCTGTCACGTGTGGTGGGTCAGGGTCTGCAAGAGAATGCACCAACTATTCTCCTATCTCTCACAGCTTGCCCCATTGCCCCCTTGTCCATATCAACCTGATTCTTAATTTTCCTCTGAAAACTCTCCATATAACAAGATGCCTTTACATATAAGGGTCTGCTGGCTGCACCATGTCAGTTACAAGCCATTTGGAATCCAATGGTAGATAAACATGGCCCTACCACGGATGTTTTATCAAACACCTCCCCACCATTGCTCTAGACCCACTACTCAGCAGGCTCCAACTTACTGGCATCTCTGTTCTACACCATTTTCATGAAACTCAGTAAATCAAGGCACTGTCTGGTATACTCATGATCAGCAACAGGACATCCAATGTTTCTCCAGTGCCACCTGGTCATAGGAATTTCAAAAATTTCATGGTATTTTTCTAGCCATTTTTCAAGCATGAAGTTGGAGGCACTGTGGGTTTCAGTTCATTCAGCAAACATTAAATGGTGAGGAAGCTCATTTTAATGAAATCTCTGGAGAACTCTCACAGGCATGGCTTCCCAAAGAGTGGACAAAAGGTCACATTAGGCCAGGCCCATTGAGGTCTACAATGTGAGGTCCATGTGTGTTTTGACTCTCAACTATGGCTGCCATTTCTTTAAGAATAAAATCATGTGATATCCTTGCTGAGATTCCCAGGCCTCTGTGGAAATCCACCCGGGGCCTAAGTCTCAGTTTCCAAGAGCGACTTTCATGCGTGGCCTCTTAAAATCCCAACAAAATTCATGGCAATGCTTCTCTGAGTTCAGTTCCAAAAACCCAGTCTCTACGGGGAATCACACCAGAGTTCAAGTCCACGTGGACCCAGTCATTTTTTCCAATGCCACACAAATGACCAAAATTAAAACCAAAACACTCCCACATGGCCCTCATCTTATTCCGTATAGTCAATCATCTTAACCTCTGGCTGGAGGTTTCCATGAGGGGCGCAGCCAATGACAGTGTCCAAAATCTGCTCGTTTGCCCCTCATTTGTCTAAAGTCAGGGTAGCCTGGACACCGTTTCTGTGAACCAGGAGTGAACAAATAAGCCTGCCGTTAATACTTCTGTGTTTCTCCAATTTGAGGCCTACTGATTTTAGGTATCGATTCTTTAGGTGATTTAGAGTCATGCGAAAACACAAGCACCTCTGCAGGGCTTTGAAGAACTCATTTGACCCAAAGAATCCCTATTGTCATTTGATGGAGTGCAGGAACCTAACAGAGGAAGGCAAGAGACTTCATCCACAATGAATGAAATTTTTTGCCATTTTGGTTTTGGAAGCTCACATGGGATCATTCTTAAGATCCATCAGGTGCTGAGAATCTAAGTCACAGCCACACACAGGCCCAAGAGGCTGATAAAGACACATCCCTTTCCAAAGCAATTAAGCAAAGAGCCACAGGTGAGGCCCATTCATTTTTATTTGAAAACTGTTTTCATCAGGCTTCACAAAGGGGTGGCCTGAGGCAAAGACCTTCCTGACATTCAGTGCAACACAACAATAAGTAAGCAAAAGGCCCAAAGCAGGGTTTCTGCACTGAGACTTTCCTGGTCACACTGATATCTGAGTTTTCTGAGATGCTCGCCATTCTCTTCAGCTATCCAGTACATGGCCATGTCACAGAGCTTGGAGGTGGTACATATTTTGGACACAAATCCATGAGCCTATTCTGGAGAGTGGCCAGAATTCAGGAAGAAAACTACAACTTAGAAAGATAGCAGGTGTTGCACATCGATTAGACAAGCTGCAGTCCATTCATATATTGGGCATGGGAAGATTTATACTAGACAGGACACATCCATTAATGCATTCTCTTTTCTAATGTCTACAACAACGGACACAGTGGGATACACAGAAAGAGAAACACTCGCCGTGTCAAATGACTTACTAGAAACTGTCCACTCCAAACCAAACAAACCGCCTTTTCTATCTATTCTCAGAACATGAGACAAAACAACAAACCCACACCCACTCCCACAAAGGCACCTCCTTCCCCCAAGTACGTCTGTGACTATCCGGAGTGTCCTCTGACTGGTGGGCCATACTATGTTCCCCCGAAATGGCCTGTCTTCTCTCAGATCTTGTTTCCTTGACCAACTCTGTGAAGATGTCAGGAAAAAGTGGTTAGCCACTACCTGTTTTCTCAGGAAAGGTCCATCTTCAGAGCTCTCCTGGCATTTGGCCATCCTCACATCATTAGGTACCAAGAAAACTGACTCTGTCCTTGGTAAATCCAAACAAGTGAGCCCACTGGGACTGGGACTGGGACTGCCTCTGGGTGCCTGGCTTCTTGGATACCAAGTTCAGAGAGTTGCATCACCAAGGAAATGAGGTATGTCACATTCTTTGTAACTGAATGAGGTCACTGCCTTGGCAACCACTTTGTCCTAACAGTTGCTTCCAAGGGTAACATAAGATGGAGGTTGCCCCTACTTCCTGTGACACTTTCATAAGGTAGAATGTATATCAACCATTGGCACCCGGGAACAGCTCTCCACTCAGGCCTGGTTTGGTCCATCTTCTCTACAATAAGAAGAGAGAGATTCAGATTCAACACATCCCTTCATCCTGACCAGGTTGTTTGCCATGGAAGATGACTTTTGCTCTCTCAGGTGATTCATACCTGCCTAGAACTTCTCCAGGTATCATTTGTGCATGGACATTTGAGGTTCTCATCAGGAGGAAGGTCCCCAACTTTCCTGTATTGTAAGAACCACTCTGTCCCTGCTCTTCTGTAAAATGATTGAGGGAACGGTGTATACTTGGGGTTAAAAACAGGTTTGATTTGGGTTACGAGTGATTCTGTGTGATGAATAATGGTATTGGGAACCTGCAATATTTACAAGAATATAGAGGTGAAATATAAGTAGGAAAACAGAAATCTAGGTATGATTTGAAGCCCAGAAGGGTTTTGCCCTTGATTGGGATACTTAGCTTTGAATGATGTTCTGCAAAGATGCCTCAGATAATTCGATATACAATGGCATAGGACCTTGTACATTGGATGATTGAATTTAGAAGAGAACATCCAGTCAAAAAGGGATATTCAGTAGGATTAGGAAGATAGTCTGTAGGTTTAGGAAGAAGAGTGAGTATAGGATTTGGACCAAAAGTTCTTTAGCAATAGACTTTCGGTTGTTGAGTGAATGTAAATGTCAGCACATATGAAGAGTCAGTCACTATGTTGAACTGGGGAAAATATGTAGAAAAGCAGATATCAATAGAAACATTACGAAATCAGGCAAAGTATAAAGTGAGTGATAGAATTAGACATTTTCAACAGGGTTGAGTTTGAATATATAAATTAGGAAAAAAACAAATATGTAGTCACCAATAGGATTGACAATTGACAGCATTAGGCAACCTGGGCATGGATGTTTTTAGAAATCCATGTTCACTTTCCTTTTAGGCTTTGGTACAATCATAAGTGTGACCTTTCCATTTTTTGTCCAGAATATTACTGTGATAATGAGGTGACATGAGTATTTCTTTCACCATTTCTGGGAGCAATATATTGAAGGTGTAAAATGAGAATCGGGGGTACAAAGAGGTGTACCCTGTTTTTAGGAACATAGAGAAAAAGCATGAATAGACCATACTGTGAATAAATAATATAACTTTTTTGAACTTTATATAATGAATTAACTGATATCTGAAAAATTAAAGGAAATCATATATTGATATACAATCATTCATTCCAACCAGGTATATATCTAATGGAAATATTAGTGTTTTGGTTTATTATGAAGAGTGTGTGAGTTTTGCTTCAAAATGATTATGGAAATTCAAAATAATGTGTTTGGAAAGAAGTCTCATGAAAAGACCAGTCAAGAAACCCTGACAATACATGTGTTCTGAAGCAAGATGATTAAAGTTGAAACAAATGCTTATTAATTTGTGAACTTGTGGATGAAATGTATATCCTGTGATGTGCAAAAACTGAAGAAACAATAATGTACCAGTGTCGAATACAAATGAATGACACATTACATATCATGTCCCATAGGAGTCTACTTGCATTGATGTTAGACTGGGTCAGTTACTGTAGAATAATTAGGATTTGTATGCACCATTCACTGAAGTTAGTTTTCAGTACTAGGAAACAAATATGTATTTCAGGTGGATGAATATTTCTGATTATCATCTTGTGAAAAGTGGATTATAAATCCACATACATGAACATGAATGAATTTAGAGTGTGTATATTAGACACATATATTTCATATTTTGAAAAATTGGCAGAGTATATCTATATCTATATCTATATATATATATACACAGACACACACACACACACACACACACACACAACACTCACAGACATTAAAAAGTACCAATATAAATGCCAATCGAAATTCATCAGTAAATATGTATCATCCACAAATGCAAAAATATTTATTTTACTGAACATGAGTTCATGTATAATGTTGTTCTACTAGGACTCTCTCCTATAGGTTGAATTTTCATTTCCAACAGAATTTAGGAGGAGTGAACTCTTCTCACAATTTGTATCTGCCAAGACAGCCATCTCACAAAAATGTACGTGTGATACCTGGTAGGATTCTATATATGCATATAAATATACATGTGTGAATAGGCTACAGAAAAGGGAAACAAGAATTCACATATTTGTTAAGTTTAAAAACACATGAGAATATTTCAATTAAAATTTGACTAGATTTATAACTCCTACCTTATATAATGGAAATGTTAAGTCCAACTATACAACATGTCTCTGGAGAACCTTTGGATGTCCTGTTGTTTATCATGAGTATACTAGACAGTGCCTTGATTGACTGTGTTTCATGAAAATGATCTAGAACAGACATGCCAGTAAGTTGGTGCCTGCTGAGTAGTGTGCCTAGAGCAGTGGTGTGTATGTGTGTCATAATACATCTCTGATGTGGCCATATGGATTTGCCATTGGCTTCCAAATGGCTTGTGACAGACATGGTGAGGCCAGCAGACACTAATATGTAAGGGCGTCTTGTTATATGGAGAGGTTTCATGGCAATGTTAAGAATCAGGTTGCAATAGACAAGGGAAAAAGATATGTGGGATAGAAGCCTGGTTGGTGCATTCTCCTGCAGACCCTGACCCACCACATGTGGCAGAACTCCATCCAGCACTGTGTCCCTTTTGAACTCCTTGTATTTCGTGAAGCAAATACCAAACTACCAATGCAGGAGAAAGAAAAACCATGAAAAAGTGGAGGATGACCAAATGGCTTCACAGCCCAGATGGGGAGAGACTTAGCACGCACTGGTCACATTTTACTTAAAAGAGAGAATTCACCACTGCTGCCTCATGTTCATTAGAAAATAAGAAACCATGTCCTCCAGGTCACATAGAATCAGACCCAGCTTTGATGGTCTCACGACAAAGGAAGCTAAAGCTCCTGAAAACAACATATATTTCAAGTGCCCAACCTCAGAGGCAGTTTATCAAGAAGTCCTTTAGGCCAGCAGAGCTCCATGTTTGTGGAGTTTTTAACCTGTCACTTACTTATGGAAACTTCTCTACCACATCCAAGGTTGTGAACTCCTGAGCATTTTCCATTCCAGTTATATATTCACAGATTTTATAACTCTTCTCCACTAATTGTGTCTTACTTGGGGTGAAGGTAATGTCAAGGCATTGTTCTGGATGAGAGAGGGGAAATATTTTGTGTAGCACATATTTGATAGACATTGGATTCTTTTTCCTATTTTCCATTCAAAATACTGAATCCCTGACACTAACACATACCCTACTAGACTCTGACTACTAATCCTAATATGATGGAGAAAAATAACCCAAATAGAACAGAAATACAAGCAGGTCAGAGGAGGCATGGTGTATTTTTGAACTTTTCTTTTGCATAATAAATGGTAGGTGTTATAAATCTAGTGAATTTTTATTTGGAATAGTTTTTCATGTGTTTTTAAAATTAACAAATATGTGAATCCCTGCCTCCCTTTCTCTCTAGCCTATACAGCACATGTATTTTTATATGTACATATAGAATCCTACCTGGTATCACACGTACATTTTTGTGAGGTTGCTGACTCGGCAGATATAAATTGTGTGAAGAGACTACCCCTCTTAAACGCTGTTGGAACTAAAAATTCAACCTATGGGTGAGCTTCCTAGTACAACAACATTATACATAATTTCATGTTCAGTAAAGTATATATTTTTGCATCAGTAGATGTTATATATTTCATTATAAATTTCATTTGGCATATATTGCTACTTTTTTATGTTTCTCTGTGTGTTTTTTGGTATATATATATATATATATATATATATATATATATATATATATACTCTCCTGATTTATCAAAACATGAAATATATGTGTCTTATATACACTCTCTACATTCATACATTCATTCATGTTCATGCATGAGGAAATATAATCAACTTTTCTCAAGATTATTATTGGAAATATTCATCCACCTGAAATACATATTTGTTTCCTTGTACTGACAACTCACTTCTGTGAATGGTGCATACAAATCCTAATAATTCTACAGTATCTGACCCAGTTTAACATCAATGCAAGTAGATTCCTATGGGACATGATGTGTATTTTGACGTTCATTTATATTCCACACTGCTACATTAATATTTCTGCAGTTTTTGCACATCATAGGATATATATTTCATCCACAAGTTCACAACTTTATAGGTATTTTTTCACTTTTAATCATTTCCTGCTTCAGAACACATGTATTCCTCCCGGTTTCTTGACTGGTCTTTTCATGAGACTTCTCTGCAAACACATTTTTTTTTTAATTTCATAATCAGTTTTGAAGCAAAACTCACACACTTTTCATGATAAACCATAAATCTAATATCACCATTAGATGCATAACTGTTTGGAATGGATGATTGTATATCAATATTAGGTTTCCTCTATATTTTCAGAAATCAATTCAATCCATTATTTAAAGTTCGAACCAGTTATATTATTTATTCACAGTATGGTCTATTCATGCATTATCTCTATATTCATAGGCACAAGGTACACCTATTTGTACCCCCAATTAATTTATACGTCTTCAAAATATTGCTTTCCTACATATTTTACCCAGTTCATCATTGTGACTGACTCTTCACATGTGCTGACATTTACATTCACTCTCTACCTGAAACCCTATTGCTAAAGAACTTTTGGTCCAAATCCTATACTCACTCTTTTATCTAAACCCACCAACTATTTTCCTAATCCTACCGAGTATCCTTTTTTGACTGGATGTTCTCTTCCACATTCAATCATCCAAATTAGAAGGTCCTATGCCATAGTATATTGATTTAACTGAGACAACTGTGCAGGACATAAATCAATGCTAAGTATCCCAATCAAGGGCCCAATGCCCTTCTGGGCTTCAAAACTTACCTAGATTTCTGTTTTCATACTTATATTTCACCTATATATTCTTATAAATATCGCAGGTTCCTAATACAAATATTCATTCCAGAGAATGATTCCTAACCCAAATTGAACATGTTATTAACCCTAACCATACACTTTTCCCTCAATCTAATTTTACAGAAGAGCAGGGACAGAGTTGGTCTTACAATACAGGAATATAGGCGATCTTCCAGCTGCTGAAAACCTAAAAGTTCCATGCTGAAATGATCCTTGGAGAAGATGTAGGCATCTATGAAGGACATGAGAGAGCAAAAGTCATCTTCCATGGCAAACAACCTGGTCAGGTTGATGGGATGTGTCTGAATTAGCCTCTCTCTTCCTAATGTAGAGAAGATGGACCAAACCATGCCTGTGTGGAGAGCTGTTCCCCGGTGCCTATGGTTGATATACCATTCTAACATATGAATGAGTCACAGCAAGTAGAGGCAGCCTCCATCTTTTGGGAACCATGTAAGCAACTGTTAAAACAAAGTGGTTTCCAAGGCAGTGACTTCATTCAGATCTTGAAGAAAGTGACATCACCTTACAGTTTTGGTAATGAAAGTCTGTGATCTTGGGATCCAGGAAACCAGGCACACAGAGTCAAACCCACTCCATGTCCCAGTGGGCTAACTTGTTTGGATTTAACAAGACAGAGTTACTCTTTCTTTGTACCTACTGATGTGAGGACAGCCAAATGCCTGGAAACTATGAAGACTGGCCTTTCCAGAGAAAGCAGGTAGTTTCTCACCATGGGCTCCTGACAAATCACAGAGTTGGCCAAAGAGAACAGATTGGAGACAGGACACGCCATTTTGGGGGAACATAGTATGGCCCACAAGTCAGAGGACACTCCGGATAGTCACAGACCTACTTGGGGAAAGGAGGTGACTTTTTGGGTGTGAGTGTGAGTTTGTGGTTTTGTCTTATGTTCTGAGAATAGTTAGGAAAGCTGGTTTGTTTGTTTTGGAGTGGACTGTGTCTAGTAAGTCCTTTGACAAGGTGAGTGTTTCTGTGTCTATATATCATACTGTGTCCGTGATTGTAGACATTAGAAAAGAGAATGCATCAATGGATGTGTCCTGTCTACAAGAAAGCTTCAAAGCATTCATCCTGTGCAATTAATGAATGGACTGCAGGTTGCCGTATGGATGGGCAACTCCTGCCATCTTTCTAAATTCCTGTTTTCTTCCTGAATTCTGGACACTCTCCAGAATACGCTCATGATTTTGTGTCCAAGATATGTACCACCTCCATCTCTGTGACATGGCCATGTACTGGATAGCTGAAGGGAATGGCGAGTATCTCAGAAAACTCAGATATCAGTATGCCCAAGAAAGTCTCAGTGGAGAAACCCTGCTTTGGGTCTTTTGCTTACCTATTCTGTTGCCCTGAATGTCAGGAAGGTCTTTGCCTCAGGCCACACTTTGTGAAGCCTGCAGAAAATAGTTTTCAAATGGAAAAGAATGGTCATTACCTGTGCCTCTTTGCTTAATTGCTTTGGAAATGGATGTTTCTGAATCAGCCTCTCAGCCCTATGTGAGGCTGTGGCTTAGATTCACAGCACATGATGGGTCTAAAGAAAAATCCCATGTGTGCATCCCAAACCAAAATGGGCAAAAGAGCTGTCAGAGTGGTTCTTACAATACAGGAAAGTTGGGGACCTTCCACCTGATGAGAACCTCAAACGTCCATGCACAAATGATACCTGGAGAAGTTCTAGGCAGGTATGAAGCACCTGAGAGAGCAAAAGTCATCTTCCATGGCAAACAACCTGGTCAGGATGAAGGGATGTGTCTGAATCTGAATCTCTCTGTTCTTATTGTAGAGAAGATGGACCTAACCAGGCCTGAGTGGAGAGCTGTTCCCGGGTGCCAATTGTTGATATACATTCTACCTTATGAAAGTGTCACAGGAAGTAGGGGCAACCTCCATCTTATGTTACCCTTGGAAGCAACTGTTAGGACAAAGTGGTTGCCAAGGCAGTGACCTCATTCGGGTCCAAAGAATGTGACATACCTCATTTCCTTGGTGATGGAACTCTCTGAACTTGGTATCCAAGAAGCCAGGCACCCAGAGGCAGTCCCAGTCCCAGTCCCAGTGGGCTCACTTGTTTGGATTTACCAAGAACAGAGTCAGTTTTCATGGTACCTAATGATGTGAGGATGGCCAAATGCCAGGAGAGCTCTGAAGATGGACCGTTCCTGAGAAAACAGGTAGTGGCTAACCACTTTTTCCTGACATCTTCACAGAGTTGGTCAAGGAAAGAATGTCTGAGAGAAGACAGGCCATTTCGGGGGAACATAGTATGGCCCACCAGTCAGAGGACACTCCGGATAGTCACAGACCTACTTGGGGCAAGGAGGTGCCTTTGTGGGAGTGGGTGTGGGTTTGTTGTTTTGTCTCATGTTCTGAGAATAGATAGGATAGGCAGTTTTTTTGGTTTGGAGTGGACAGTTTCTAGTAAGTCATTTGACACGGCGAGTGTTTCTGTTTCTGTGTATCCCACTGTGTCTGTTGTTGTAGACATTAGAAAAGAGAATGCATTAATGGATGTGTCCTGTCTAGTATAAATCTTCCCATAATTCATCCTGCGAAATATATGAATGGACTGCAGCTTGTCTTATCGATGTGCAACACCTGCTATCTTTCTAAGTTGTTGTTTTCTTCCTGAATTCTGGCCACTCTCCAGAATAGGCTCATGGATTTGTGTCCAAAATATGTACCACCTCCAAGCTCTGTGACATGGCCATGTACTGGATAGCTGAAGAGAATGGCGAGCATCTCAGAAAACTCAGATATCAGTGTGACCAGAAAAATCTCAGTGCAGAAACCCTGCTTTGGGCCTTTTCCTTACTTATTGTTGTGTTGCACTGAATGTCAGGAAGGTCTTTGCCTCATGCCACCCCTTTGTGAAGCCTGAAGAAAACAGTTTTCAAATGGAAATGAATGGGCCTCACCTGTGGCTCTTTGCTTAATTGCTTTGGAAAGAGATGTGTCTTTATCAGCCTTTGGACTTGTGTGTGGCTGTGACTTAGATTCTCAGCACCTGATAGATCTTAAGAATGATCCCATGTGAGCTTCCAAAACCAAAATGGCAAAAAATATCATTCATTGTGGATGAAGTCTCTTGCCTTCCTCTGTTAGGTTCCTGCACTCCATCAAATGAGAATAGGGATTCTTGGGTCAAATGAGTTCTTCAAAGCCCTGCAGAGGTGCTTGTGTTTTCACATGACTCTAAATCACCTAAAGAATTGATACCTAAAATCAGTAGGCTTCAAATTGGAGAAACACAGAAGTATTAAAGGCAGGCTCATTTGTTCACTCCTGGTTCACAGAAACGGTGTCCAGGCTACCCTGACTTTAGGCAAATGAGGGGCAAAGGAGCTGATTTTGGACACTGTCTTGGGCTGCGCCCCTCATGGAAACCTCCAGCCAGAGGTTAAGATGATTGACTATATGGAATAAGATGAGGGCCATGTGGGAGTGTTTTGGTTTTGATTTTGGTCATTTGTGTGGCATTGGAAAAAATGACTGGGTACACGTGGGGTTGAACTCTGGTGTGATTCCCCTTAGAGACTGGATTTTGGAAGTGAACTCAGAGAAGCATTGCCATGAATTTTGTTGGGATTTTAAGAGGCCACGCATGAAAGTCGCTCTTGGAAACTGAGACCTAGGCCCCGGGTGGATTTCCACAGAGGCCTGGGAATCTCAGCAAGGATATCACATGATTTTATTCTTAAAGAAATGGCAGCCATAGTTGAGAGTCAAAACACACATGGACCTCACATTGTAGACCTCAATGGGCCTGGCCTAATGTGACCGTTTGTCCACTCTTTGGGAAGCCGTGCCTGTGAGAGTTCTCCAGAGATTTCATTGAAATGAGCTTCCTCACCATTTAATGTTTGCTGAATGAACTGAAATCCACAGTGCCTCCAACTTCATGCTTGAAAAATGGCTAGATAAATACCATGAAATTTTTGAAATTCCTATGACCAGGTGGCACTGGAGAAACACTGCATGTCCTGTTGCTGATCATGATTATACCAGACAGTGCCTTGACTTACTGAGTTTCATGAAAATGGTGTAGAACAGAGATGCCAGAAAGTTGGAGCCTGCTGAGTAGTGGGTCTAGAGCAGTGGTGGGGAGGTGTTTGATAAAACATCCGTGGTAGGGCCATGTGGATCTACCATTGGATTCCAAATGGCTTGTAACTGACATGGTGCAGCCAGCAGACCCTTGTATGTAAAGGCATCTTGTTACATGGAGAGTTTTCAGAGGAAAATTAAGAATCAGGTTGATATGGACAAGGGGGCAATGGGGCAAGGTGTGAGAGATAGGAGCCTAGTTGGTGCATTCTCTTGCAGACCCTGACCCACCACACGTGACAGAACTCCCTCCAGCACTGTGTCCCAGTTTAGCTCCTAGTATTTCGTGAAACAAATACCAAACTCACAGTGCAGCAGCAAAAACACCACAAAAAGTGGAAGAGGACCAAATGGCTTCACAGTCCACACGGGGAGACACTTAGTCCCCAGTGGCCTCAGTTTACCTACAAAGAGAGGATTCAGCACTGCTTCATCTAGTTCATTGGAAATAAGAAACCATGTCCTCCAGGTCACATAGATTCAGACCCAGCTTTGATGGTCTCACTACAAAGGAAGCCAAATCTCCTGAAAACAACATATATTTCAAGTGCAAAACTCAGTGGCAGTTTCTCAAAAAATTTTTAGGCCAGCAGAGCTCCATGTTTGTGGAGTGTTTACCCTGTCCCTTAGTTTTGGAAACTGCTCTACCACCTCCAAGGTTGTGAACTCCTGAGCATTTTCCATTCCAGATATGTATTCACTGATTTTGTAACTCTTCTCCTCTAATTGTGTCTTACTTGGGGTCAAGGTAATGACAAGGCATTGTTCTGGATGAGAGCAGGAGGATATTTGTGCAGCATATATTTACATACACATTGGATTCATTTTCCAATTTTCCATTCGAAATACTGAATCCCTGTCACTAACCCATACCTAGTAGACTCAGACTATTCATCCTAATATAATGGAGAAAATTAACCCAACACAATAGAAATACAAGCACTTCAGAGGAGACATGTTGTATTGTTGGACTTGACATTTGTATTATATAAGGGAGGAGTTATAAATCTAGTCAAATTTTAATTGAAATATTCTCCATGTGTTTTTAAACTTAACAAATATGTGAATTCTTGTTTCCCTTTTCTGTAGCCTATTCACACATGTATATTTATATGCATATATAGAATCCTACCAGGTATCACACGTACATTTTTGTGAGGTGGCTGTCTTGGCAGATACAAATTGTGAGAAGGGTTCACTGCTCCTAAATGCTGTTGGAAATGAAAATTCAACCTATAGGAGAGCGTCCTAGTAGAACAACATTATACATTAACTCATGTTCAGTAAAATAAATATTTTTGCATTTGTGGATGATATATATTTACTGATGAATTCGATTGGCATTTATATTGGTACTTTTTAATGTCTGTGAGTGTTTTGTGTGTGTGTTTGTGTGTGTGTGTGTATATATATAGATATAGATATAGATATAGATATAGATATACTCTCCAAATTTTTCAAAATATGAAATATATGTGTCTAATATACACTCTCTAAATTCATTCATGTTCATGTATGTGGATTTATAATCAACTTTTCACAAGATTATAATCAGAAATATTCATCCACCTGAAATACATATTTGTTTCCTAGTACTGAAAACTAACTTCAGTGAATGGTGCATACAAATCCTAATTATTCTTCAGTAACTGACCCAGTCTAACATCAATGCAAGTAGACTCCTATGGGACATGATATGTAATTTGTCATTCATTTGTATTCGACACTCTTACATTATTATTTCTTCAGTTTTTGCACATAATAAGATATACCTTTGCCAAGGCAGTGACCTCATTCAGTTCCAAAGAATGTGACATACCTCATTTCCTTGGTGATGGAACTCTCTGAACTTTGTATCCAAGGAGCCAGGCACCCAGAGGCAGTCCCAGTCCCAGTCCCAGTGGGCTCACTTGTTTGGATTTACCAACGATAGAGTCAGTCATTCTTGGTACCTACTGAAGTGAGGATTACCAAATGCCTGGAGAGCTCTGAATGGGGAGCTTTCCTGAGAAAGCAGGTAGTGGCTGTCCACTTTTTCCTTACAACTTTACAGAGTTGGCCAAGGAAAACAGATCTGAGAGAGGACAGGCCATTTCGGAAAAACAGAGTATGGCCACCAGTCAGAGGACACTCTGGTTAGTCATACACCTATGGGGAAGGAGGTGCCTTTTTGGGAGTGGGTGTGGGTTTGTGGTTTGTCTCATGTTCTGAAAATAGGTAGGAATGGCGGTTTGTTTGTTTTGGAGTGAACTGTTTCCGGTAAGTCGTTTGAAGAGGTGAGTGTTTCCATGTCTGTGTATCCCACTGTGCCTGTGGTAGTAGACATGAGAAAAGAGAATGCAGCAATGGATGTGTCATGTCTAGTATAAAGCTTCCCAGCATTCATCCTGCCCAATTTATGAATGGAGTGTGGCTTGCCTTATGCACGGGCAACACCTAATACCTTCCTAAGTCCCTGTTTTCTTCCTGAATTCTGGCCACTCTCTAGAATAGGCTCATGGTTATGTGTCCAAGATATGTACCAAATCCAAGGTCTTTGACATGGCCATGTACTGGATACCTGAATGGAATGGCCAGCATCTCAGAAAACTCAGATATCAGTGTGACCAGGAAAGTCTCAGTGGAGATACCCTGCTTTGGGCCTTTTGCTTACCTATTGTTCTGTTGCCCTGAATATCAGGAAGGTCTTTGTCTCATGCAACCCCTTTGTTAAGCCTGAAGAAAACAGTTTTCAAATGGAAATGAATGTGCATCACCTCTGGCTCTTTGCTTAATTTCATTGGAAAAGGATGTGTCTGATTCAGGCCCTTTGCCCTGTTTTAGGCTGTGACTTAGATTCTCAGCACCTGATGGAAGTAAAGAAAGATCCCATATGTGCATCTAAACCAAAATGGAAAAACGTTCAATCAATGTGCATGAATTATATTGCCTTCCTTTGTTAGGTTTCTGAAATCCATCATGTCAGAATAGGGATTCTTTGGGTGAAATGAGTTCTTCAAATCTCTGCAGAGGGGCTTGGCTTTTCTCATGACTCCAATTCACAAAAAGAATCTAGACCCAACAGTCAGAGAGCCTCAAATTGGAGAAGCGAAGCAGTATTAAGGGCAGGCCTATTTGATCACTCCTGGTTCACAGGAAGGGTGTCCAAGCCACCCTGACATTCGGCAAATGAAGGGCAAGGGAGCTTATTTTGGACACTGTCTTGGGATGTGCCTCTCATGAAAACCTCCATCCAGATGTTATGATGAGTATCTTTATGGTAGAAGATGAGGGCCATGTAGGAGTGTTTTGGTTATAATTGTGGTCATTTGTGTGGCAGTTGGAAGAGATGACTGGGTAAACCTGGGCTTGAATTCTGCTGTGATTCCCCTTAGAGACTGAGTTCTGGAACTGACCTCAGAGAAGTATTGACATGAATTGTGTTGGGATTTTAGGAGGCCATGAATGAGATTTGCCATTGGAACCTGGGATCAAGGCCCAGAGTGGCTTTCCACAGAACACTGGGAATCACAGCCAGGATATTACATGATTTTATTCTGAAAGACTTGGCAGGCATAATTGAGATTCAAAACACACTTGGACCTTGCTTTGTAGACCTCCATGGGCCTGGCTTCATGTGACTTTTTGGCCACTCTTTGGGTAGACTTGCCTGTGAGAGTGCTCCAGAGATTTCCCTGAAATTAGCTTCCTCACCATTTAATGGTTCCTGAATGAATTGAAACCAACATTGCCTCCAAATGCATCTGTGAAAAAATGCTAGATAATTACCATGAAATTTTAGAAATTCCGATGACCAGCTGGCACTGGAGGACCTTTGATGTCCTGTTGATGATCATGAGTATACCAGACAGGGCCTTGATTGACTGGGTTTCATGAAAATGGTGTAGAACAGAGATGCCAGTAAGTTGGGGCCTGGTAAGTAGTGGGACTAGAGTTGTGTTATGCAAATGTGTGATAAAACATCTGTGGTGGGGCCATGTGGATCTTCCATTGGCTTCCAAATGGCTGTGACTGACATGGTGCAACCATCACACCCATATATGTAAAGGCATATTTTTATATGGAGAGGTTTCAGGGCAATGTTCAGTATCATGTTGCTATTGTCAAGGGGGCAAGCTACTTGAGATAGAACCCTGGTTGGTGCATTCTCCTGGAGACCCTGCCAACCACACCTGACAGAACTCCCTTCAGCACTGTGTCCCATTTGAACTCATTGTATTTCATGAAGCAAATACCAAACTCCCAGTGCAGCAGCAAGAAACACCACGAAAATTGGAGGATGACCATTGGTTTCACAGTCCACACGGGAAGACCCTTAGCCCTCAGTGGCCAAAGTTTACCTACAAAAAGAGAATTCATCACTGCTGCCTCATTTTTATTTTAAAATAAGTAACCATTTCCTCCAGGTCACATAGATGCAGATCCAGCTTTGATGGTTTCACTACAAATAAAGCTAAAGCTCCTGACAACAACATATATTTCAAGTGCCCAACCTCAGAGGCAGATTCTCAAAAAGTTTTTGGCCAGCAGAGCTCCATGTTTGTGGAGTGTTTACCCTGTCTCTTACTTTTGGAAACTCCTCTACCACCTCCAAAGATGTGAAATCTGGAGCATTTTCCATTCTAGATATGTATTCACAGATTTTCTAACTCTTCTCCTCTAATTGTGTCTTACTTGGGGCAAAGGTAATGTCAAGGCATTGTTCTGGAGGAGAGTGGGAAGATTTTTCCGTAGCATATATTTGCATACACATTGGATTCAGTGTCCTATTTTCAATTCAAAAGACTGAATACCTGACTCTAACCCATACCCTACCAGACTCTGACTACTAATCCTAATATGATGGAGAAAAATAACCCATAAAGAATAGAAATACAAGCAGTACAGAGTAGGCATGGTGTATAGATGGATTTGCCTTTTGCATGATACAGAGTTGGAGTTATAAATCTAGTCAATTGTTTGTTGAAATAGTTGTCCTAGTATTTTTAAGGTTAACAAATATGTGAATTCCTGTCTCCCTTTCTCTGTATTCTTATATGCACATATAGATTCCTATCTGGTACCACACGTACATTCTTGTGAGGTGGCTGACTTGGCAGATACAAATTGTTAGAAGAGATCACTCCTACTAAACCTTGTTGGAACTGAATATTCAACCTATGGGTGAGCTTGCTAGTTGAACAGCATTATACATAAATCCATGTTCAGTAAAATGAATATTTTTAGATCTGTGGATGGTATATATTTTATAATGAATTTTGATTGACATATATATTGCTACTTTTTTGTCTGTGTGTGTGTTTTATGTATATGTATATATATGTATATATATATATATATGTATATATATATATATATATATATATATATATATATATATATATATATACATATATATATATATATATACACTCTCCAGATTTTTCAAAATATGAAATATATGTGTCTTATATTCACTCCCTAAATTCATTCATGTTCATGTATGTGGATTTATAATCAACTATTCACAAGATTATTCTCAAAATATTCATCCACCTGAAATTTGCCCAATGCTCTCAAATGTCAATCCTATTTGTGACTACATATTTGTTTCTTCCTAAGATTATATATTTTAACTCAACCCTGTTCAAAATGTCTAATCCTATCACACACTTTATACTCTGCCTGATTTTGTAATGTCTCTATTGATATATGCTTTCCTACATATTTTCCCCACTTCATCATTGTGACTGACTCTTCACTTGTGCTGACATTTACATTCACTCTCTAATCGAAATCCTATTGCTAAGAAACTTTTGTTCCAAATCTTATACTCACCCTTCTTCCTAAACTTACTGACTATCTTCCTAATGCTACAGACTATCCCTTTTTGACTGGATGTTCTCTTCTACATTCAATCATCCAAGTAAACGTGGTGCGAGCTTCAGAGGAGGAGACTACCAACAGGCTATCTCATGCAACATCAAAGGGTTTATTGGGTGTCCAGAATGCTGGGGTTCAGAGCTCACCTGAATAGTGCAGATAGCCCTGAGAATAGCTGAAGTAGAGCTTATATACTTTCCCTGGAGAGAGAAGGGAGGGAATTGTATTGATGTGTCAGGGCGAGTGGGCGGTTTGCATGCAACTGGGAGAGGGAGTACATTCTGCAATTTGGCAGTTGGGGATAGAACATTCTGGGAACAAGTTTTGCAAACATTTCTCAAGATTTCAACAGTGTTCTGTTAAGCATACAGAAAAACAAGATGTGACAAGTACCTATTTTATTAATATTTCATTCCCCACTTCTTCTTCTGGCTAATTTTAATCATAAAAATGATCATTGGAGGGTGTCACATTCAATGTCTGCTAGTGGGGTATTACCATAAGTTTAACTCCTCCAATTTGAGCCTGGAGAAAAGACATTACACGGTTGAGCAAACAGGGTTTTATAGTTAGCAATAATATGAGGATTATTATTGGACCGGCCAGGGTTGATAAAAACGTAGTTAACCGGGGGGACTGTGTGAACCAAGACTCAAGCCACCCTTTTGGGCCCTCTCTCACTTGTTGATGCTCTTCAAGGTGTCTTTTAAATTTACTCATAGATTTTATTACGACTCCAGTATAGTCAGCATAAAAACAACATTCTTCCCTCAATGCAGCACAAAGGCCCCCTTCTCTAATGAAGAGGAGGTCCAACCCTCAACTGTTCTGTAAAACAACTTCAGAGAGAGAGGTTAAAGTTTCATGCAAAGCCCTGAAGGAGGTTTCTAATATCTTACTTTTGCTCTATTGCTGCTTCTAATTGGGTCATCTTTTGTGTCCCATGGACAATGCCACTGGTTCCTCTGCCCACCCGTGCAGCAACTCCTATTCCTAATAGGATGGCTAAAGTGAGGGATATATGTTCCCAGTGGAACCGGTTGTATGCCCCCCCTATTTGATCTTCAAATGAACCTGCGTCATGATAGAGCACTCTGGGAAACATCTGCACCATTACACAATTTATCACATATCTTGATCATTTCATGAAAACATAAACGATGTTTAAGTATATAGAATTATGCTGTTGTAGGCACTGAAAAAACAAGGCCCTAAGATAGCACTCAAGAGAGGGAAACAGTCCTATTTGGTTGAAACCGGATTCAGAGGGCATTGCTTCTATTGTAATCAATTAATCCCCTGAAACTCAAGTTTAGGTAGTTTCAGAATTTTGTACCCAACATATAAGGGATGGGGCTCAGAAGTTCACAGTCTTCAGAAGTTTAAAAAAGCAGTATTTGTTTCTGTTTTTCCTTCTGTTCTGGGCAAGTTAACTTTTCAAGGACACCTGGGAGGAGGAGAGCTTTTTCTTCCATTTCTTATTTTCCCCCTGCCAGCTGTTACCATGGAGCCCGGTTGGTAATTTCTTTATCTTAGAAATGTAGCCATCTCTGTGAAGCCCCAGCTGAAGGCCAGAGGACTTGTTCACATATTTTGTGAAAAACTAGTTAGGGGTTGTCTAGCTTAGAAGTACTGAGATTTTTAGCCAGTGGCCAAGTAGAACAGGGCAATACGAAAGAGAAAGTTTATCTACATTAAAGTCTTTATTGGGACTGTTTTGCTGAAAGTTCAAAACTCAGCCATGGTGAAGACTTCTGAAGAAGGTCATTTAAGACTTTTCTGTGGGCCTGGTACAGAGGGGGAAAGACGGGGAAAGTGGGCCTGAGAGCACCTCCGAGGATCTGAGAATGAGGGAAAAGAGAGATGTAAAAGAATAATGCGAAAGGGTATTGGGAATTTCCTAGCAGCAAACTTGAGCAGTAGATCAGGTAGAGCAGAGTGAAAGACGGGAGTGAGGATCCCAAAATCCTGTGAGGGACTTTAAATTTTAGTAACATGTTTTCAGTGATGACAAAGCAACTTTAAAGGCCAATTATATTACATCTTGGATAAGGGTCTCAGGGCTCTCCTCAGCTCGTTTGAGCATTGGGTTAGCTGGTAAGAGGACCTGGTGGGACCCGGTGAGGGCACTGACAGGAGATGAGAGGAATGAGTCGGTGGAGCGGTACCTATGTACCTGCTACCTCAGCAAGGGGCCGATGGTCTGAGAACTGGTGGAGCTTTGGGTTTCTGATCTAGTTATTGGAGGGGAGAAATCAAGTTGCTGAGATGGGAGTGACATCAGAGGGTCTGGAGCAGAAGGCTGAGGATAATGATCTATTGGAGAAGCATAGTTCAGGATGTGAGTGAGGGAGGGAAAAGGCTTCCACATAGGGGAATTTCCTTTCACTCTTTTGAGCACTTGCAGAAGTTAAAAAGGTCACGCAAAATTTGAGGATCTAGAGACCCATCTGGGTGCCATAGTTTTTGGTTGTCTAATTGGTAATGTGGCCAATGCTGTGTACTGAATTTGATGAAGAATTGGGGTTTCATCAGGCAGCCCCTGTATGCACACATTTCCATGACATACAGAAAAAGTCGGCTTTTCCCCCACACAGCCATTACTCTTTGTGGCTTTGATAGTCTGCCAGGCAAACTTAGTAATCTAGACTAGCCAATCTGCATCTGGCTCGTGTGTCCCTACATCCATAAGGTTTGTTTCCATTATCTATGGTACAGAAGGGATTTAATGGTATTTTAGTGGGATCCTCTTCATCAGGGATATCACAATAGGAAATACCTATAGCCAGCTAACAAATGTCTGGGTGGAGAGATGGCCACCAGGTCCCTAAGGGGGCTGTATGCGAGATAGACCATACTTCTTTTCCAGTAGGATTTGTGATCAGCCATCACTGCTTAATGGGCTGATGAGGGTTAGGACTACTTGTAGCCAAGGGGAGAGTATATAACCTTATTCACATTGCCAATACACAATTTGAAACTGTTACCAGTCTTTCAGTTTCCAGAAAGATTCTGTATAGGCAGCAGGCTTGAGATGAGAGGTATGGATCCAGGAAGTGATTCTGTTTACGTTTACCACTGTAGGTGTTATAATAGCACCTGGTATGGTCCTTTTCAGCGGGGTACCAGGGATGACACCTGATATCATCTTACATAGATGAAATCTCTTACTTGATATGGATGTGGAATCCCCTGGTTCCCAGTTGGGTAGGCAGTGGCCAGCTGTTTTCACAGGTATTACTGAGTTCTTTCAAGATCTTTAAGTCTGTCAAGCAAGGGGGTGTGGAAAGGATCTTTAGGTCTTACAGTTGGGCTTAGGTCCCCTACTGGAGGAGGGCCACCATAAAGAATTTCACATGTGGTAAGGTTACTCAAAGAAACAAAGGGATTTTTTCTTGCATGAAACATTGCATAAGGCAGGAGCATAGTCCAATCTTATGCTGGTCTCTAAGCTTAATTTCGTTAAGGTCTCTTTAATGGTTCTATTCATTCTTTCTACTTGTCTTGAACTCTGTGGTCTATAAGCACAATTTAACTTCCAATTAATCCCCAGGTTCCTGGCTAACCCCTGACTCACCTGGGTCATGAACATCGGTCCATTGTCAGATCCTATTACCGGCTTAGCTTCCTCCAATGGTAGAGAGGCTTAGTCAGCAGCAGCGGAATCACTTAGAGTGTGTTGTGTGTTAGGGGACGAGGGCAGGGGATAAGGAGGGGGAGAAGAGTCCAGTAGAGTCAAATCTGTGACTCAGGGAGAACAGAGGGTGGAGGAGGAGGAGGTTGAGAGGGTTTGAGAGATCATGGGGGAAGTAGTAGGAGCAGAGGTAGGGGCAAGGAAAGGCTTCACCCATGGAGGAGGAGATTTGCAGAGGTCCTGCCAAGTTAAGATATATGGCTGTTGATCCGGATGGCTATGTGGCGCTGGCTGAAAGACAATACCTCTGACTTTTTAAATTAGTAGGAAGTAGAAAGATCCCCCTAGGGGCCATACGACTCCAAAGATGAGCCATTCTGAGGCACAGAGATTCTGCCAGGTCCAGCGTTTTACTAAAAAAAGAAAGATTCTGAGCCCTTAAGCGGACTTTGGTCCAGTGATCAAGGGTCAGGGACAGAGGCATTGACGTGCTCTGTTCCATAATGAAACTTCCACAAACAGTAAAAGCAAGGACACACGACACAGATAAGACAAGACCATAAAGACAGGCAATGAACGTCCAACACTGAGACTAGGAATGAGTAGCCGGCAAAACCCAATGGTATGGCAATAACGAATCTAAAAGAAAATATCACTGAGTCGAGAAGACTATTGTTCCTTGATTTCCCGAGTTCTCTGCGGGGTCCTCCAGAGAAGTGCCCTTTGTCTCTGTGACATGTCTCTCAGCCACCGTCGGAGGGAGCCCAGGCTCTTCATCGCCAGCAATTTTGCCAAGCCCTAACAAGAAACCTGAAACCAGAAAGAGGCGCCTTACTTGCTCCGAGAGGAGCCCGTTGGGGTCTCTCATCCGCCACTGCTGGAACTCAGTGGAACCTCAATATGTAAAGGTCAGGCGAGTGTCAGAGGAAGATACTACCAAGAGACTGTCTCATGCAACAGCAAAGGGTTTATTTGTGGTCCAGCATGCTGGAGCTCAGAGCTAAATTAAATAGAGCAGAGACCTCTGAGAACAGCTTAAGCAGAGCTTATATACTTTCCTTGGAGAGGGAAGAGAGGGAAGTTCAGTGATGGGTAAGGGCGAGTGGGCGGTTTGCATGACACCGAGTGAGGGAGTACATTCTGCAGTTCGGCTGTTGGGAACAGTACATTCTAGAACAAGATTAGCAAACATTTCTCAAAATTTCAACAGTGTTTTGTTAAGCATACAGAAAAACAGGAAGTGACAAGTACCTATTTTATTAATTTTATTAACCTTTCACTACCGACTATGCCTTTTTGACTTGATGTTCCTTCTACATTAATTCATGCAACGTACAAGGTGCTATGCCATTGTATATCGATTTATCTGAGACAACTCTGCAGAACGTAATTCAACACCACGTATCACTATCAAGGGCCCAATGCCCTTCTGGGCTTCAAATCAGACTTAAATTTCTTTTTTCATACATATATTTCACCTATATATTCTTCTACACATAGCAAGTTCCCAATACGATCATTCATCCAGGAAAATGATTTCTAACCCAAATCGAGCATGTTTTTAACCATAACCGGACACTGTTCCCTCAATCTAACTTTACAGAAGAGCAGGGAAGGAGTTGATATTACAATACAGAAATGTAGAAAAACTTCCACCTGCTGAGAACCTCAAAGGTCCATGCAGAAATTATCCCTGGAGAAGATGTAGGAAGCAATAAAGGACCTGAGAGACCAAAAGTCATCTTCCATGGCAAATAACCCGGTCAGGATAAAAGGTTGTGTCTGAATCAGATTTTTTTTTAATGTAGAGATCATGGACCAAACCAGGCCTGTGTGGAGATCTATTCCTGGGTGCCTTTGGTTGATATACCATTCTAACTTGTGAAAATGTCACAGGAAGTAGGGGCGGCCTCAATTTCTTGGGACCCTTGGAAGCAACAGTTAGGACAAAGTGGCTGCCAAGACAGTGCCCTCATTCAGTTCAGGAAGGAAGTGACCTCACCTCACTTTCTTGGTGATGGAACTCTCTGAATGTGGGATCCAGGAAGCCAGGCAAACAGAGCCAGTCCCAGTCCCAGTCCCAGTGGTCTCACTTGTTTGGATTTACCAAGGACAGGGTCAGTATTTTTTGGTACCTACAGATGTGTGGAAGGCCAAATGCCAGGAAAGCTCGGATGCAGGGCTTTTCATGAGAAAGCAGGTAGTAGCTCACCGTTGGCTCCTAAGAAGTTCACAGAGTTGGCCAAGGAGACAAGATCTGAGACAGGAAAGGCCATTTTGGGGGAACATATTATGGCCCACAAGTCAGAGGACACTCTGGATAGTCACAGACCTACTTAGGGGAAGGAGGTGCCTTTGTGGGTGTGGTTGTGGGTTTGTGGTTTTGTCTCATTTTCTGAGAATAGGTAGGACAGTCGGTTTGTTTCATTTGAAGTGGACTGTTTCTAGTAAGTCTTTTCACAGGGCGAGTGTTTCTATGTCTGTGTATTCCACTGTTTCCGTGGTTGTAGACTTTAGAAAAGAGAATCCATCAATGGATGTGTCGTGTCTAGTAGAAATCTTCTCAGCATTCATATTGCCGCATTTATGAATGGACTGTAGCTTGCCTTATCGATGAGCAACACCTGCTACCTTCCTAAGTTTCTATTTTCGTCCTGAATTCCGGCCAATCTCAAGAATAGGCCCATGGTTTTGTGTCCAAGATATGTACCACCTCCAAGCTCTGTGACATGGCCATGTACTGGATAGCTGTAGGGGATGGCGAGCATCTCAGAAAACTCAGATATCAGTGTCACCAGAAAAGTCTCTGAGGAGAAACCCTGCTTTCGGCCTTTTGCTTACCTATTGTTCTGTTGCCCTGAATGTCAGGAAGGTCTTTGCCTCAGGCCACCCCTTTGTGAAGCCTGAAGAAAACAGTTTTCAAATGGAAATGAATGGGCATACCTGTGGCACTTTCCTTAATTGCTTTGGAAAGGGATGTGTCTGAATCATGCCCTTGGCCCTGTGTGTGGCTGTGGCTTAGATTCTCAGCACCTGATGGATCTAAAGAAAGTTACCATGTGTGCATCCAAAAGAAAATTCGCCAAAAGAGCAATTATTGGGAGGAAGTCTCTCGACTTCCTCTGTAAGGTTCCTGACTTCCATCAAGTGAGAATGGGATCCTTTGGGTCAAAAGAGTTCTACAAAACCTGCAGAGGCTAGCCCATTGTGCTTGGGTTTTCTCATGACTAAAATTCACATAAAGAATCTAAACCCCACAGACAGTAGTCCTCAAATTGGAGCGGTATTAACGGCAGGCCTATTTGATCACTTTTGGTTCACCGGATGGGTGTCCAGGCTACCTTGACTTTAGGCAAATGAGGGGCAAAGGAGCTTATTTGGGACACTGTCTTGGTCTGCACCCCTCATGGAAACCTCCAGCCAGATTATGATGAGTGTCTATATGAAAGAAGATGAGGGCCATATGGGAGGGATCTTGTTTTAATTGTGGTAATTTGTGTGGTAGTTGGAAGAGATGACTGGGTCCACCAGGGCTTGAACTCTGGTGTGATTCCCCTTAGAGACTGAGTTCTGGAACTGACCTCAGAGAAGTATTGCCATGAATAGTGTTGGGATTTTAGGAGACCACGCATGAGAATCGCTTTTGGAAACTGAGATCTAGGCCCAGGATGGCTTTCCACAGAGCTCAGGGATTCTGAGCCAGGATATCACATGTTTTAATTCTTAAAGACTTGGTAGCCATAATTGAGAGTCCAAACACACATGGACCTCACATTGTATACCTCAATGGGCCTGGATTCATGTGTCCTTTTGGCCACTCTTTGGGAAGGCTTGCCTGTGAGTGTTCTCCAGAGCTTTCATTGAAATGAGCTTCCTCACCATTTAATGGTTCCTGAATTAAATGAAACCCACAGTGCCTCCAACTTCATCCTTGAAAAATGACTAGATTAATACCATGAAATTTTTGAAATCCCCATGACCAGGTGGCACTGGATAACCTTTAGATATCCTGTTGCTGATCATGAGTATAACAAACAGTGCCTTGATTGACTGAGTTTCGTGAAAATGGTGTAGAACAGAGATGCCAGTAAGTTGGAGCCTGCTGGGTAGTGGGCGTAGAGCAGTGGACTATAGGTGTGTAAATAAATATTTTTGGTAGGACCACCTGGATCTTCCATTGGCTTCCAAATCTTGCGACTGACATGGTGCAGGCAGCAGACCTTTATATGTAAAGGCATCTTGTTATATGTAGAGGTTTCAGGGCAATGTTCAGAATCAGGTTGCTATAGTCAAGGGGAAAGCTATGTGGGATAGAAGCCTGGTTCGTACATTCTCTTGCCGACCCTGACCAACCACACATGACAGAACTCCCTCCAGCATTGTGTCCCAGTTTAACATATTGTATTTCATGAAGCAAATACCAAATTCCCAGTGCAGCAGTAAGAAACACCCTGAAAAGTGGAGGATGACCAAATGGCTTCACAGACCACACGGGAAGACACTTAGCTCCCAGTAGCAACAGTTTACCTACAAAGGGAGATTTCAGACCTGCTGCCTCATGTTCATTACAAAATAAAGAACCATGTCCTCCAGGTCACATAGATGCAGACCCAGATTTTTGGTGTCACTACAAACGAAGCTAAATCTCCTGACAATTACATATATTTCTTTTTCTTTTTTTAATTAATATTTATTGTAGGTTGTTCAAAACAGTACATACTTCTTGATATATCAAATTTCACACTTTGATTCAAGTGGGATATGAGCTCCCATTTTTACTCCATATACAGATTGCAGAATCACATCAGTTGCAGAACTATTGATTTACATATTGCCATACATATATTTCTTGTGCCTAACCTCAGAGGAAGTTTCTCAATAAGTCTTTAGGTCAGCACAGCTCCATGTTTCTGGAGTGTTTACCCTCTCCCATACTTTTGTAAACTGTTTTACCACCTCCAGTGTTGTGAACTCCTGAGCATTTTTCATTCCACATATGTATTCACAGGTTTTCTAACTCCTCTCCTCTAATTGTGTCTTACTTTTAGCGATGGTTATGTCAAGGTATTGTTCTGGATAAGAGAGGGAAGATTTTTGTGTATCACATGTTTGCATACACATTAGATCCATTTTCCTATTTTCCATTTGAAATACTGAATCCCTGACACTAACCCATACCCTACTAGACTCTGACTACTAATCCTAATATCATGGAGAAAAAAAAACCTAACTGAATAGAAGTACAGTCCTTTTATAGGAAGCATGGTGTATATTTGTATTTGTCTTCCTCTTTATCAAGAGTATGGGTTTTAAATTTAGTAAACTTTTCATTTTAATATTTCTCCATGATTTTTTAAAGTTATCACATATGTAAATTCCTGTCTCCCTTTCTCTGTATCCTATTCAGCACATGTAATTTTTTTATGCATATACAATATCCTACCTGGTATCACACGTACATTCTTGTAAGATCACTGACTTTGGAATATAAAAATTGTGAGAAGAGATGACTCTCCCTAAATAATGATGGAACTGAAAATTCCACCTATGGGTGAGCTTCCTAGTGAAAAACACTATACATAAATCCATGTTCAGTAAAATGAATATTTTTGGATTTGTGAATGAATTATATTTCATGATGAATATCGATTGGCATATATATTGCTAAATATTAATGTGTGTGTGTGTGTGCATGTGTGTGTGTGTGTGGGCGTGTGTGTGTGTGTGTGTGTATATTCTACGGATTTTAAAAAAATATGAAAAATATGTGTCTTATTATACACTCCCTAAATTCATTCATATTCATTTATGTTCATTTATATTCAAATTTTCACAAGATTATTCTCAGTAATATTCATACACCTGAAATATATTTTGGTTTCCTACTACTGAAAACTAAGTTCAGTGGATGGTGCTTAAAAATCCTAATATTTCTACAGTAACTGACCCAGATTAACATCAATGCAAGTAGATTGCTATGGGACATGATGTGTAATTTGAAGTTCATTTTTACTCAACACTGGTACATTACTATTTCTTCAGTTTATGGACATCATAGGATGTATTTTTTCATCCACAACTTCACAAATTTTTTTGGCATTTGGTTCACTTTCAATTACTTACTACTTCAGAACACATGTATTCCTCCATGTTTCTTTACTGGTCTTTTCACTAGACTTCTTTCTAAACACATTATTTTCGATTCCATAATCATTTTTGAAGCAAAACTCACTCTTCACGATAAACCGTAACCCTAATAATACCATTGCATATATAACTCGTTGGAATGATGGTATATATATCAATATAAGATTTCCAATATATTTTCAGATGCAAACTCAATCCATTATTTAATGTTGGATCCAGTTACATACTTTATTCACAATATGGTCTATTCCTGCATCATCTCAATAATCATCAACACAAGGTACACCTATTTGTATCCCCAGTACTAATTTATAAGTTTCCAGAATATTACTCCCCTTTATGGTGGAAGAAATACTTATGTCACCTGATCTACAAATACATTTTACCACAGTAGTATTCTGGACACAAAATGCAAAGGTCACACATATGATTGTACCAAAGCCTAAATAGAAAGTGACCATGGATTACTAAAAGCATCTATGTCCAGGGTGCCTACTGCTCTCAAATGTCAATCCTATTGGTTACTACATATTTGTTTCTTCCTAAGATTATATATTTAACCTCAAGCCTGTTGAAAATATCTAATCCTATCACTCACTTTATACTTTTCCTGATTTCCTAATGCCCCTATTGATATCTGCTTTCCTACAAAGTTTTCCCAGTTCATCATTGTGACTGTCTCTTCACATGTGCTGACATTTACATTCACCCTCTAACTGAAAACCAATTGCTAAAGAACTTTTGGTCCAACTCCGAGACTCACTCTTCTTCCTAAACCTACTGACTATCTTCCTAATCCTACAGACTATCACTTTTTGACTGGATGTTCTCTTCTACTTTCAATCATCCGAGGTATAGGGTCCTATGCCATTGTATATCGATTTATCTGAGACCTCGGTGCAGAGCATAATTCAATCTAAGTATACCAATCAAGGGCCCAATTCCTTTCTGGGCTTCAAATCTTTCCCAGATCTCTGATCTCATACATATATTTCACATTTATATTCTTATAAATATCACAGGTTCCCAATACCATAATTCATCCAGCAGAATGACTCCTAACCCAAATCGAACATGCTATTAACACTAACCATACACTGTTCCCTCAATCTCACTTTACAGAAGAGCAGGGACAGAGTTGGTCTTAAAATACAGGAAGGTAGGGTATCATCCACCAGCTGAGAACCTCAAAAGTCCCTGCAGAAATAATCCCTTGAGTCGGTGTAGGCAGGTATGAAGGATCTGAGAGAGCAAAAGTCATCTTCCATGGCAAACAACCTGGTCAGGTTGAAGGGATGTGTCTGAATTAGCCTCTCTCTTCCTAATGTAGAGAAGATGGACCAAACCATGGCTGTGTGGAGAGCTGTTCCCCGGTGCCTATGGTTGATATACCATCCTAACTTATGAATGAGTCACAGCAAGTAGAGGCAGACTCCATCTTTTGGGAACCTTGGAAGAAACTGTTAAAACAAAGTGGTTTCCAAGGCAGTGACTTCATTCAGTTCTTGAAGGAAGTGACCTCACCTTACATTATTGGTGATGAAAGTCTGTGATCTTGGGATCCAGGAAACCAGGCACACAGAGTCAAACCCACTCCATGTCCCAGTGGGCTCACTTGTTTGGATTTAACAAGACAGAGTCACTCTTTCTTGGTACCTACTGATGTGAGGACAGCCAAATGCCTGGAAACTATGAAGACTGGCCTTTCCAGAGAAAGCAGGTAGTTTCTCACCACGGGCTCCTGACAACTTCACAGAGTTTGCTAAAGAGACCAGATCGGAGACAGGACACGCCACTTTTGGGGAACATAGTATGGCCCACAAGTCAGAGGACACTCCGGATAGACACAGACCTACTTGGGGGAAAGAGGTGCCTTTTTGGGTGTGAGTGTGAGTTTGTGGTTTTGTCTCATGTTCTGAGAATAGTTAGGAAAGAAGGTTTGTTTGTTTTGGAGTGGACTGTTTCTAGTAAGTCCTTTGACAACGTGAGTGTTTCTGTGTCTATATATCATACTGTGTCCGTGATTGTAGACAGTAGAAAAGAGAATGCATCAATGGATGTGTCCTGTCTACGAGAAAGCTTCAAAGCATTCATCCTGAGCAATTTATGAATGGACTGCAGCTTGCCGTATGGATGGGCAACTCCTGGTATCTTTCTAAATTCCTGTTTTCTTCCTGAATTCTGGACACTCTCCAGAATACGCTCATGATTTTGTGTCCAAGATATGTACCACCTCAATCTCTGTGACATGGCCATGTACTGGATAACTGATGGGAATGGTGAGTATCTCAGAAAACTCAGATATCACTATGCCCAAGAAAGTCTCAGTGGAGAAACCCTGCTTTGGGCCTTTTGCTTACCTATTCTGTTGCCCTGAATGTCAGGAAGGTCTTTGCCTCAGGCCACACTTTGTGAAGCCTGAAGAAAATAGTTTTCAAATGGAATTGAATGGTCATTACCTGTGCCTCTTCGGTTAATTGCTTTGGAAATGGATGTGTCTGAATCAGCCTCTTGGCCCTATGTGAGGCTGTGGCTTAGATTCACAGCACATGATGGGTCTAAAGAAAAATCCCATGTGTGCATCCAAAACCAAAATGGACAAAAGAACTGTCATGGTGGATAGAGTCTCTCGCCTTCCTCTGTAAGGTTCCTGACCTCCATTAAGTGAGAATTGGGATCATTTGGGTCAAGTGAATTCTTTAAAGTTCTGCAGAGGCTATCCCATAGGTTCGTGGGTTTTCTCATGACTCCAATTCACATCTATGTTTACAGAAGAGCAGGGACAGTGTTGGTCTTACAATACAGGAATGCAGTGGATCTTCCATCTGTTGAGAACCTCAAAGCTCCATGCAGAAATGATCTCTGGAGAAGATGTAGGCAGCTATGTAAGACCTGAGAGAGCAAAAATCATCTTCCATGGCAAACAACCTGGTCAGGATTAAGGGTTGAGTCAGAATGAGCCTATCTCTTCTTAATGTAGAGAGGATGGACCAAACCCGGCCTGTGTGGAGAGCTGTTCCCTTTTGCCTACGGGTGATATACCATTCTAACTTGTGAAAGTGTCACAGGAAGTAGGGGCAGCCCTCATCTCATGGGACCGTTGGAAGCAATTGTTATGACAAAGTGGTTGCCAAGGCAGTGATCTCATTCAGTTCCTGAAGGACGTGATCTCATCTCACTTCCATGGTGATGGAACTCTCTGAACTTGGGATACAGAAAGCCAGGCACCCAGAGCCAGTCTCAGTTCTAGTCCCAGTGGTCTCACTTTTTTGGATTTACAAAGGACAGAGTCAGTCTTTCTTGATACCTACTGATGTGAGGATGGCCAAATGCCAGGAAAGCTCGGAAGAGGGGCTCTTCCTGAGAAAGCAGATAGTGGCTCACTCCTGGCTTCTAACAACTTCACATTGTTGGCCAAGAAGACCAGATCTGAGACAGGTCAGGCCATTTCGGAGCATCATAGTATGGCCCATCAGTCAGAGCACACTCCGGAGAGTCACAGACCTATTTGGGGGAAGGAGGTGCCATTGCGGGTGTGGGTTTGTGGTTTTGTCTCATGTTCTGAGAATAGTTAGAAAAGGCGGTTTGTTTGGTTTGGAGTGAACAGTTTCTAGTAAGTCGTTTGACAATGCAAGTGTTTCTATGTCTGTGTATCCCACTGTGTCCGTGCTTGTAGACATTAGAAAAGAGAATGCATCAATGGATGTGTCCTGTCTCATAGAAAGGTTCCCAGCATTCATCCAGCACAATTTATGAATTGAATGCGGCTTGCCTTATTGATGGGCGATACCTGCTACCTTCCTAAGTTGCTGTTTTCTTCCTGAATTATGGCCAATCTCCAGAATAGGCTCATGGTTTTGTGTCCAAGATATGTACTACCTCCAAGCTCTGTGACATGGCCATATACTGGATAGCTGAATGGAATGGCGAGCATCTCAGAAAACTCAGATATCAGTGTGACCAGTAAAGTCTCAGTGGAGAATCCCTGCTTTGGGCCATTTGCTTACCTATTGTTCTGTTGCCCTGAGAGTCAGGAAGGTCTTTGTCTCAGGCCAACCCTTTGTGAATCCTGAAGGAAAGATTTTTCAAATGGAAATGAATATGCTTTACCTTTGGCTCTTTCCTTAATTGATTTGGAAAGAGATGTGTGTGAATCAGCCTCTTGGCCCAGTGTGATTCTTTGACTTAGATTCTCAGTACCTGATGGATCTAAAGAAAGATCCCATGGGTGCATAAAATCCAAAATGGCATAAAGAGCAGTCATTGTTGATGAAGTATTTTGCCTTCCTCTGTAAGGTTCCTGAATTCCATCAAGTGAGAATAGGGATCTTTTGGGTCAAATGAGTTCTTCAAATCTATTCAGAGGCTATCCAATAGGTGCTTGAGTTTTCTCATCTTTCCAATTCACATAAAGAATCTGTACCCGACACTCAGTAGGACTCAAATTGGAGAAGCAGAGCAGTATTAAGGGCAGGCCTATTTGATCACTCCTGGTACACAGGAAGGGTATACAGGCCACTGGGAATTTAGGCAAATGAGGGGCAACAGAGCTTATTTTGGACACTGTCTTGGGCTACGCTAATGCTATCAAATGTCAATCCTATTGTTGACTTCATATTTGTTTTATCCTAAGCTCACATATTCATCCTCAACCCTGTTGAAAATATCTAATCCCATCACTCACTTTATTCTTTTCCTGATTTCCTAATGTCTCTATTGATATCTGCTTTCCTACATATTTTGCCCTGTGCATCATTGTGACTGACTCTTCACTTGTGTTGACGTTTACATTGACTCTCTAACCAAAACCCTATTGCTAAAGAACTTTTGTTCCAAATCCTATACTCACTTTTCTTCCTAAACTTACCGACTATCTTTCTAATCCAACTGACTATAACTTTTTGAATGGATGTTCTCTTCTACATTCAATGATCCAAGTACAGTTCAGGTTTCTATTCAACCGGGTGAGGGAGTAGATTCTGCAGTTTGGCAATTGGGGACAGCACATTCTGGCAACAAGATTAGCAAAGAGTTCTCAAGATTTCAACAGTGTTTCGTTAAGTGTACAGAAAAACAGGAAGTGACAAGTACATATTTTATTAACCTTTCATTCCCCACTTCTTTTTCTGGCTACTTTTAATCATAAAAGTGATCTTTGTGGGGTGTCACATTCTATGTCTGCTAGTGGGGTATTACCATAATTTTAATTTGTCCAATTTGAGCTTGGAGAAAAGAAATTACATGGTTGAGGAAACAGGGTTTTATAGTTAGTAATAATATGAGGATTATTATTGGACTGGCCAGGGTTGATAAAAACGTAATTAACCAGGGGGACTGTGTAAAAAAAGACTCAAACTACCCTTTCTGTGCCTCTCTCTCTCTCGTTGTTGCTCTTCAAGGCATCTTTTTAATTTACTCATAGATTTTTTTACAACTCCAGTATTGTCGACATAAAAACAACATTCTTCCCTCAATGAAGCACAAAGGCCCCCCTCTGTCATGAAAAGGAGGTCCAACCCTCGACTGTTCTGTAAAACAACTTCAGAGAGAGAGGTTAAAGATTCCTACAAAGCTGTGATGGAGGTTTCTAAAATCTTTAAGTTTTGATCTATTGCTGCTTCTAATTGTGTCACTTGTTGTGTCCCATGGACCAGAGCAGTGGTTCTTGTGCCCAACCCTGCAGCATCTCCTATTCGTAATAGAATGGCTAAGGTGAGGGACATATGTTCCCAGCGGAACCGGGTTGTATGTCCCCCTCTTTGATCTTCAGATGAACCTGCGTCATGATAGAGCACTCTGGGAAACATCTGCACCATTTCACAATTAATCACATCTGTTGACCATTTCATGAAAACATAAACAATGTTTAAGTATATAGAATTATACTGTTGTAGGGACGGACAAGGCAAGGCACCTAAGATAGCACCAAAGACACGGAAACAGTCTTTTTTGGTTTCAACCAGATTCAGAGGGCATTGCTTCTGTTGTAATCAATTAATCCCCTGAAACCCAAGTTACGTAGTTTCAGAATTTTGTACCCAACACGTAAGGGAAGGGGCTCAGAAGTTCACAGTCTGCAGAAGTTCACAAAAAGCAGTTTTTGTTTCTGTTTTTTTCTCAGTTTGGGCAAGTTAACTTTTCAAGGACACCTGGGTGGGGGTGTCTTCCCTTTCTTCTTTTCCCCCTTCCAGCTGTTTCCATACAGCCCAGTTTGTAACTTCTTTATCTTAGAAATGTAGCCATCTCTGTGAAGCCCCAGCTCAAGGCCAGAGGCCTTTTTTTCAAATATTTTGTGAAAAACTAGTAAGGGTGTGTCTAGATCAGGAGTGCTGAATTTTTTAGCCAGTTGCCAAGGAGACCAGGGCAACACAAAAATAGGAAGTTTATCTACAGTGAACTCTTTTATCGGGATTCTTTTGCTGAAAGTCCTAAATCAGCCATGGTGAAGACTTCTGGAGAAGGTCAGTTAAGACTTTTCTGTGGGCCTGGTACAGAGGGGGACAATTTGGAAGGCAGGGATAAGAGCAGCTCTGTGGATCTGAGAATGAGGAAGGAGAGATGTAAAAGAATATTGGGAGAGGGCTTTGGGATCTTAATAGCAACAAAAACTTGAGCAATAGAACAGATAGAACAGAGGGGGAGACGGGAGTGAGATTCCAAAAAGCCTGTGAGGGACTTTAAATTCTTAGTAACCTGTTTTTAGTGATGACAAAGCAACGTTAAAGGCCATTTTCATTACATCTTGTATTAGGGTCTGAGGATTCTTCTCAGCGGGTTTGAGCTTTGCATTAGGTGGTAAGAGGACTGGGTGGGACCCGGTGCGGGCACTGACAGGAGAGGAGAGGAGTGAGTGAATGGAGTGGTACCTCAGTACCTGCAACCTCAGCAAGGGAGCAATGGTCTGAGAACCAGTCGAGATTTGGGTTTTTGATCTAGATATTGGAGGGGAGAAATCAAGTTGCTGAGGTGGGAGTGACAGCAGAGAGTCTGGAGCACAAGGCTGAGGGTGAGCATCTATTGGAGAAGCATAGTTCAGGATGTGAGCAAAGGAGAGAGAAGGCCTCCACATAGCGGAATCTCCATTCACCCTTTTGAGCACTTGCAGAAGTTAAAAAGGTCACACAGAATTTGAGGATCTAGAGACCCCTCTGGGGGCCATCGGTTTTGGTTATCTAATTCGTAATATGGCCAATGCTGTGTACAGAATTTTATGAGGAGTTTGGGTTCCATCTGACAGTCCCTGTATGCTCACATCCCCATGACTTACAATAGAAGTCTGCTCTCCCCCCCCACAGCCGTGACTGTTTGTGGCTTTGATAGTCTGCCGGGCAAACATAGTAATCTAGGCTAGCCAACCTGCATCTGGCTCACGTGTCCCTACATCTATAATGTTTGTTTCCATTATCTATGGTATGGAAGGAATTTAATGGAATTTTAGTGGGATCCTGTTAATCAGGGATATCCCAATAGGAAAGACCTATAGCCAGCTGACAAATGACTGGGTGGAGAGATGGCCACCAGGTTCGTAAGCTGGCTGTATTCGAGATAGGCCATACTTCGTGTCCAGTAGGATTTGTGATCAGCCATCGCAGCTTAAGGGGCTGATGAGGGTTAAGACTACTGGTCGTCAAGGGGAGAATAAATATCTTCCAGGATCTTCTTTACAACCATTTGCAATGTTTCTTTTCTCTTCTTTTTTATTTCTTTTTTTTTTTTGTGTGTGTGGGGAAGGCTTCAATACATCCTGAAAATGTATGTTCAAAGACTAGGAGTTATTTAAGTCCATACCTTACTGGCTTAATTTCAGTAAAGTCCACTTCCCAGAATTGTCCTCGTCTGGTTCCTCATAGGTGCTTTCCTGCAGGAAGCTTGGAAGTGTAAGCTTTAACCAATTAATGGACCTGACAGGCTTTTGTTACCCATTCAGTTATTTCCTTTTGCTGTGAGTAGGTTAGTGGAAAACTGTGTTCTTGATCCTTCACGAATGAATGCAGTTTCTTTGAACAAAGGTGAGTGAGTTGATGAACATTTGCTACTGAAATAGTTAGAGCCATGATTATAGGAGTAGTTACTGAAGAATTAAAAAATTCCACTTGAGGGCCTTCAGGGTTAAAAATTATTTTGGCCCAGAGCTTGGTGAGCAGAACTCTGCCCATCAATGGGGCCAGGCATTCTGGGATTACTAGGAAGGAGTGATGGATTTTTCCTTTTCCCTGGTCCATGGTCCTCGTAGTTGTCAAAGCCCGATATTTACTTCTGTTAGACTCTTGAATTAGAGACCTTTTATTCGGTAGAGGGCCCAATGGGCCTTACGTGCTGAGTATATTCACCCTGCATCTACTTCAAAGTTTATTGTGTTCCCCTCCACTTCAAAAGTTACCTTGAGGTCAGGGAGAGGATCTGAGCCCGGACTTTCTTAGTATTCCTCCAGAGTCAGAATATCTGGCTGGCATGGCTGTCTCTTTCTAGGGCACTCTTTGGCCCAGTGTCCTTTTTCTTTAGAGTAGGCACATTGATCTCAGGCCAGGGGTGGCCTCTAGTGTGTGCCCAGGTATCCCTTCCTGTCTCTCTGTTTCTTAATTTCTGGCCTATTTGTTGTTGTGACCAGGACCTTAGTCAATGCCTTAGTCTGTCTTTTGTTTCTTTTATCCTCACTCAGCTCCCTTCTCTTCCTCAGTTTCTCTCTTAAAGTATACCTTCTCGGGTTCTCTGAATAAATCCCTCAAAGTCATATCTTGTAATCCATCTAAGCATTGTAACTTTCTTTTAATATCCAGGGCAGCTTTCCCAATAAAGGCCATTGTGACAGATGCCTTTTGATCCTCTGCCTGAGGATCGAAAGGAGTATGTCTCTTATATGCCTACATAATTATCTCTAAGAACATAGAGGGAGATTCATCAGGCCCTTAAATAATCTCTCTCACCTAGCGGCCACTAAGATACCCACTATTAGAGCCCGGCGATAAGTGGACAGATGCTACCTACCTTCAAAGGTGTTGGGGTCCCAGTTGGGTCGTTTCAAGAGAAAGCCGGCTTTGAATATATTGGGAAGTTTTGTCGGTCACGCATTTGGTCCGAGGATACTTTTTTCTAGCATCCAGGAGGATTCTCTTTTGTTCCTCTGTCAAGAAGAGAGTCCCTAGGAGTTGTTGGCAGTCATCTCAAGTAGGTTGGTGTGAAAACATCAATGACTTCACCAGACCTGAGAGCCAGGTTGGGTCCTCGGTAAAAGGGGGATTGTTATTTTTCCATTTATATAGGTCTGAAGAGGAGAAGGCCAATACTGGTAGGCTTGCATTTTTTCCCTATGGCCATCGTCAATCATTGGTCCTTAGGGATGGAGGGAAGCAACACGGGAGTTCCAGGGTTTTCAATCATTTGCCACCAGCGAGTTCCTTTAGCAACTCTAGCTTCCTCCAGGGGAGGAGGGGCTGTGTGTGACGCAGGGGAGTTATCTGGAGGGCCCTGGGCTGGCTTAGCATCCTCCAATTGCGGAGAGGCTGAGTCAGCAGCTGGAGAATCACTTAGAGGGTGTTGGGGGTTGTGGGACAAGGGTAGAAGATAAGGAGGGGGACGAGAGTCCAGTAGAGTCAAATCTTGTGACTCAGGGAGAACAGAGGGTGGAGGAGGAGGAGGAGCAGAGGGGTTGAGAGATCGTGGGGGAAGGAGTAGGAACGGGGACACAGCAAGGAAAGGCTTCACCCACGGAGGAGGAGATTTGCAGAGGTCCTGTCAAGTTAAGGTATATTCCTGTTTATCAGTATGGCTATGTGGCCCTGGCTGTAAGACAATATCTCTGTCTTTTTAAATTAGTGGGAAGTAGAAAGATCCTTCTAGGGGCCATCCGAATCCAAAGGTGGGCCATTCTGTGGCACACAGAGTCTGCCAGGTCCAGCGTTTTACTAAAAAAGAAACATTCTGAGCCCTTAAGCGGACTTTGGTCCATAGATCAAGGGTCAGGGACAGAGGCATTGAAGTGATCTGTCCCATAATGAAAGATACACAAACAGTAAAAGCAACGACACAGGACACAGACAAGAGAAAACAATAAAGACAGGCAATGGACGTCCAACACTGAGACCAAGACTGAGCAGGTGGCAAAACCCGATGGGCTGGCAATACCGAATCTGAAACAAAGTATCACTGAGTCGAGGAGACTATTATTCCTTGATTCCCGAGTCCTCTGTGGCGTCCCCCAGGGACTTGGCTTGTGGCTCTGTGACACGTCTGCCAGCCACCATCAAAGAGAGCTCACACACTTCATCGACAGCCATTTTGCCAAGCCCTAACCTGAAACCTGAAACCAGAAAGAGGTGCCTTACTTACCCTGAGAGTAGCCCATTGGGGTCTCTCGTTCACCACTGCTGGATTTCGGTGGAACCTCCATATATAAATATCGGAAGAGCATTGGGGGAAGAGACCACCAAGAGACTCTCTCATGCAAAAACAAAGGGTTTATTGGGGGTCCAGCATGCTGGGGCTCAGAGCTCATTTGAATATAGCAGAGAACCCTGAGAACAGCTTAAGCAGAGCTTATATACTTTCCTTGAAGAGGGCAGGGAGGAAAGTTTATTGATGGGCCTGGGCGGGTGAGCAGTTTGCGTGCAACTGGGTGAGGGAGTACATTCTGAAGTTTGGCAGTTGGGGACTGCACATTCTGGGAAAAAGATTAGAAATCACTTCTCAAGATTTCAACAGTGTTTTATTAAGCATACAGTAAAACAGGAAGTGACAAGAATCTATTTTATTAACATTTCACTACCGACTATACTTTGCCAGATTTCCTAAAGTCTCTATTGATATCTGCATTCCTACATATTTTCCCCAGTTCATCATTGTGATTAATTCTTCACATGTGCTGACATTTACATTCACTCAATACCCGAAACCCTATAGCTAAAGAACTTTTGGTCCAAATCCTATACTCACTCTCCTTTATAAACATACCGACTATCTTCCTAATACTACTGACTATCCATTTTGACTGGAAGTTCTCTTTGAAAATCAATCATCCAAGTTACAAGATCCTATGCTTAATACCCAATCAAAAGCCCAATGCCCTTCTGGGCTTCAAATCTTACCTAGATTTTTGTTTTCAGATTCATATATTTTACCTATATATTCTTGAAAATATCGCAGGTTCCCAATACCATTATTCATCCAGCAGAATGATTTCTATTCCAAATCAAACCTGTTATTAACCCTAACCATACACTGTTCCCTCAATCTAACTTTAGAGAAGAGCAAGGACAGAGTTGGTCTTAAAATACAGGAATTTAGGGGATCTTCCAACTGCTGAGAAACTCAAAGGTCTATGCGCAAATGATCCCTAGAGAAGTTGTAGACACCTATGAAGGAACTGAGAGAGCAAAAGTCATCTTTCATTGCAAACAACCTGGTCAGCATGAAGGGATGTGTCTGAATCAGCCTCTCTCTTCTTTATGTAGAGAAGAAGGACCAAATGAGGCCTCTGTGGAGAGCTGTTCCTGGTTACCAATGTTAGATATACCATTCTAACTTGTGAAAGTGTCAAAGGAATTAGGGACAGCCTCCATTTCATGGGACCTTTGGAAGCAAATGTTAGGACAACGTGCTTGCCAAGGCATTGACCTCATTCAGTTCCTGAAGGAAGTGACCTCACCTCACATTCTTGGTGATGGAACTCTCTGAACTTGGGATACAGGCATCCAGGCACACAAATCTAGTCCCAGGCCCAGTCCCAGTGGTCTCACTTCTTTTGATTTACCAAAGACAGAGTCAGTCTTTCTTGGTATCTACTGATGTGAGGATGGCCAAATGCCAGGAAAGCTCTGAAGAGTGGCCTTTCCTGAGTAAGCAGGAAGTGGCTCACCGTTGTCTCCTGACAACTTCACAGAGTTGGCCAAGGAAACCAGATCTGAGACAGAACAGGCCATTTGATGGGAACATAGTACGGCCCACCAGTCAGAGGTCACACCCGATAGTCAGAGACCTACTTTGGGAAAGGAGGTGAATTTGTGGGTGTGAGTGTGTGTTTGTGATTTTGTCTCATGTTCTGAGAATAGGTAGGAAAGGCAGTTTGTTTGGTTTGGAGTGGACGATTTCTAACAAGTGATTTGACAAGGCGAGTGTTTTTATGTCTGTGTATCCCACTGTGTCCATGGTTGTAGACATTAGAAAAGAGAATGCATCAAAGGATGTGTCCAGGCTAGTAGAAAGCTTACCAGAATTCTTTCTGCCCAATGTATGAAAAGAATGCGGCTTGCCTTATGGATGGGTAACACCTGCTATCTTCCTAAGTTCCTGTTTTCTTCCTGAATTCTGGCCACTCTCCAGAATAGGCTCATGATTTTGTGACCAAGTTATGTACCACCTCCAAGCTCTGTGACATGGCCATGTACTGGATAGCTGAAGGGAATGGCGAGCGTCTCAGAAAATTCAGATATCAGTGTGACCAGGAAAGTCTCAGTGGAGAAACACTGCTTTGGGCCGTTTGCTAACCTAATGTTCTGTTGCCCTGAATGTCAGGAAGGTCTTTGCCTCATGCCACCCCTTTGTGAAGCCTGAAGAAAACAGTTTTCAAATGGAAATGAATATGGATCACCTGTGGCTCTTTGCTTAATTGCTTTGAAAAGGGATGTGTCTGAATCAGCCTCTTGGCCCTGTGTGAGGTTGTGGCTTAGATACACAGCACGTGGTGGATGTAAAGAAAGATCCCATGTGTGCATCCAAAACCAAAATGGCCAAAAATCAGTCCTTGTGGATGAAGTCTGTCGCCTTCCTCTTTAAAGTTCTTGAACTTCATCAAGTGAGAATAGGGATCCTTTGGGTCAAATGGGTTCTTCAAAGACCTGCAGAGGAGCTTGTGTTTTCTCATGACTGCAAATCACATAAAAATATATACCTGACACTCAGTTTTCCACAAATTGGAGAAGCATAGAAGTATTAACGTCTAGCATATTTGATCACTCCTGTTTCACATGAAGGGTGTCCAGACCACCCTGAATTTACGCCAATGAGGGGCAAGGGAGTTATTTTGGACACTCTCTTGGACTCCGCCACTCATGGAAACCTTCAGCCAGAGGTTGTGATTAGTGTCTATATGGAAGAAGATGAGGGCCATATGGGAGGGTTTTGGTTTTAATTTTGGTCATTTGTGTTCGGTTGGAAGACATGACTGGGACCACCTGGGCTTGAACTCTGGTGTGATTCCCCTTAGAGACTGAATTCAGAGAAGTATTGCCATGAATTTTGTTGGGATTTTAGGAGTCCACCCATGAGAATCACCCTTGGAAACTGAGATCTAGGCCCAGGGTGGCTTTCCACAGAGCCCTGGGTATCTCAGCCAGAAGATCACATGATTTAATTCTGAAAGACTTGCCAGCCATTGTTGAGAGTCACAACACCCATGGACGTCACATTGTAGACCTCAATAGGCCTGGCTTCATGTGACATTTTGGCCACTCTTTGGGAAGCCTTGCCTGTGAGAGTTCTACAGAGCATTCATTGAAATGAGCTTCCTCACCATTTAAAGGTTCCTGAATGAATTGAAACCCACAGTGCCTGCAACGTCATCCTTGAAAAATGCCTAGATAAATACCATGAAATTTTTGAAATTCCCATGACCAGGTGGCACTGTAGAAACTTTGGATGTCCTGTTGCTGATCGTAAATATGCAAGACAGTGCCTTGATTGAGTGGGTTTCATGAAAATGGTGAAGAACAGAGATGCCAGTATGTTGGAACCTGCTGAGTAGTGGGCCTAGAGCAGTGGTAGGCAGGTGTGTGATAAAAAATTTGTGGTGGGGCCATGTGGATCTGCCATTGGATCCCAAATGGCTTGTGACTTACATGGTGCAGCCAGCAAACCCTTCCATGTAAAGGCTTCTGGTTATATGGAGATGTTTCCGGGCAATGTTTAGAATCAGGTTACTATGGACATGGGGCCAAGCTATGTGGGATAGAAGCCTGGTTGGTGCATTCTCCTGCATTCCCTGACCAACCACACATGAAAGAATTGCCTCCAGAACTGTGTCCCAGTTGAACTTCTTTTATTTCATGAAGCAAATGCCAAAGTCCCAGTGCAGCAGCAAGAAACACCACAAAAAGTGGAGGATGACCAAATCGCTTCCCAGTCCACATGGGAATACCCTTAGCCCCCAGTGGCCACAGTTTACTTACAAAGAGAGAATTCAGCACTGCTGCCTCATGTTCATTGGAAAATAAGAAACCATGTCCTCCAGGTCACATAGATGCAGACACAGCTTTGATAGTCTCACTAAAAAGAAGCTAAAGCTCCTGACAACAACATATATTTCAAGTGCCCAAACTCAGAGGCAGTTTCTCAAGAAGTATTTAGGCCAGCAGAGCTCCATGTTTATGGAGTGTTTACCCTGTCCCATACTAGGGAAACTCCTCTACCACTTCCAAGGTTGTAAACTCCTGAGCATATTATTCACAGATTTTATTACTCTTCTCCTCTAATTGTGTCTTACTTTGGGCGAAAAAAATGTCAAGGAATTGTTCTGGATGAGAGTGGGAAGATTTTGTTTAGCACATATTTGCATACACATTGGATTCATTTTTCTATTTTACATTTGAAATACTGAATCCTGACACTAACACATGCCCTGCTAGATTCTGAATACTAATCCTAATATAATGGAGAAAAATTACGGAAACAGAATAGAAATACAAGCAGTTCAGAGGAGGCATGTTGTATACTTGGACTTGCCTTTTGCATTATATAGGGTAGGAGTTATAAATCTAGTCAATTTTTTGTTGAAATAGTTTTCCATGTGCTTTTAAAGTTAACAAATATGTGAATTCCTGTCTCCCTTTCTCTGTATTCTATTCAGCACATGTATTTTTATATGCACATATAGAATCCTACCTGGTATCACACGTACATTCTTGTGAGTTACATGACTTGGCAGATACAAAGTGTGAGAAGAGATCACTCCTCTTAAACGCTGTTTGACCTGAAAATTCAACCTATGGGTGAGCTTCCTAGTTGAAAAAAGTTATACATAAATCCATATCCAGTAAAATGAATATTTTTGGATCTGTGGATGATTCATATTTCACGGTGTAATTCGATTGGCATATATATTGCTAATTTTTAAAATCTGTGTGTGGATATATATATATATATATATATATATATATATATATATATATATTCTCTCCAGATATTTCAAAATATTTAATATATGTGTCTTATTATACACTCCCTAAATTCATTCATGATTATGTATGTGGATTTATAATCAACTTTTCACAAGATTATTCTCAGAAATATTCATTCACCTGATATACGTGTTTTTTTCCTAGTATTGAAAACTAACTTCAGTGAATGGTGCATATAAATCCTAATATTTCTACAGTAACTGATCCATTTTCACATCAATGCAAGTAGATTCCTATGGGACATGATAAGTATTTTGAAGTTCATTTTTATTGAAAACTAGTACATTACTATTTCTTCAGTTTATGCACATTATTGGATATATATTTCATCCACAAGTTCACAAATTTATAGGCATTTATTTCACTTTCAATCACTTTCTGCTTCAGAAAACACGTGTTCCGCCATGTTTCAAACTGGTCTTTTCATGAGACTTCTTTCCAAACACATTATTTTTGATTTCCATAATCACTTTTGAAGCAAAACTCACTCACTCTTCATGATAAACCATAACCCTAGGATTACAATTAGACGTATAACTAGTTGTTATGAATGATTATATATCAATATATGATTTCTTATGTATTTTCAGATATCAATTCAATAAATTATTTAAAGTGGAACCAGTTATATTATTTATTAACTGTATGGTCTATTCATGCATTATCTCTATATTCATAGACACAGGGTACACCTATTTTTACCCTCAATACTAATTTATACGTTTTCAAAATATTCCTCAAAAAATGGTGGAAGAATTACTCATGTCACCTGATCTATATATACATTTTATTACAGTAATATTCTGGACAAAAAAATCAAAGGTCACCCTTAAGGTTGTACCAGAGCCTAAATGGAAAGTGAGCATGGATTACTAAAACCTTCCATGTCCAGGTGGCCTAATGCTCTCAAATGTCAATCTTATTGGTGACTATAATTTTGTTTCTTTCTATGATTATATATTCAACCTCAAGCCTGTTGAAAATGTCTAATCCTATCACTCACTTTATACGTTGCCTTATTTAGTAATGTCTCTATTTATATCTATTTTCCTACATATTTTCCCCTGTTCATCATTGTGACTGACTCTTCACTTGTGCTGACATTTACATTCACTGTCTACCTGAAACCCTATTGCTTAAGAACTTTTGGTCTAAATCCTATTCTCACTCTTCTTTGTAAACCTACTGACTATCTTTCTAATCCTACCGACAATCCCTTTTTGAGTGGGTGTTCTATTCGACATTCAATCATCCAAGGTACAAGCTCCTATGCCATTGTATATAGATTTATCTGAGACATTTTTGCAGAAAATAATTCAAAGCTAAGTGTGCCAATTAAGGGCCCAATGCCCTTCTGGACTTCATATCTTCCCTAGATTTCTGTTTTTATACTTATATTTCACCTATATATTCTTGTAAGTATCATAGTTTCCCAATACCATTATTCGTCATGCAGAAGGATTCCTAACCCCAAATTGAACATGTTACTAACCCAAACCATACACTGTTCTCTCAATCGAACTTTACAGAACAGCAGGGACAGGGTTGCTCTTAAAATACAGGAATGTAGGGCATGTTCCAGCTGTTGAGAACATCAAAGGTCCATGCAGAAATGATCCCTTGAGAAGATGTAGGCAGCTACGAAAGACCTGAGAGAGAAAAGTCATCTTCAATGGCAAACAACCTTGTCAGCATGAATGGATGTGTATGAATCAGCCTCTCTCTTCTTAATGTAGAGAAGATGGACCAAAACAGTCCTAGGTGGAGAGCTGTTCCCGGGTGCCCATGGTTTATATACCATTCTAACTTGTGAAAGTGTCACAGGAAGTAGGGGCAGCCTCCATCTCATGGGACTCTTGAAAGCAACTGTTAGGACAAAGTGGTTATCAAGGCAATGACCTCATTCAGTTCCTGAAGAAGTGATCTACCTCACTTCCTTGGTGATGGAACTCTCTTAACTTGGGATCCAGGAAGCCAGGCACCCGGAGCCAGTCCAGTCCCAGACCCAGTAGGCTCACTTGTTTGAATTTACCAAGGAGAGTGTCAGTCTTTCTTGGTACCTACATATGTGAGGATGGCCAAATACCAGGAGAGCTCTGAATAGGGGCCTTTCCTGAGAAAGTAGGTAGTGGTTCACCGCAGGCTCCTGACAACTTCACAGAGTTGGCCAAGGAGACCAGATCTGAGATAGGACAGGCCATTTTGGGGGAACATAGTATGGCCCACCACTCAGAGGAAACTCCGGATAGTCACAGAGTTACATGGGGGAAGGAGGTGTCTTTGTGGGGTGGGTGTGATTTTGTGGTTTTGTCTCATGATCTGATAATAGGTAGGAAAGACGGTTTGTTTGATTTGGAGTGGTCTTCTTCTAGTAAGTCGTTGGACAAGGCAAGTGTTTCTATTTCTGTGGATCCCACTGTGTCCGTGGTTGTAGATATTAGAAAATAGAATGCAACAATTGATACGTCCTGTATAGTAGAAAGATTCCCGGCATTCATCCTGCCCAATTTATGAATGGACTGCAGCTTGCCTTATCCATGGGCAACACCTGCTACCTTCCTAAGTTCCTGTTTCTTCCAGAATTCTCACCACTCTCCAGAATAGTCTCATGGTTTTGTGTCCAAAATATGTACCACCTCCAAGCTCTGTGACATTGCCATGTCCTGGATAGCTGAAGGGAATGGCGAGCATCTCAGAAAACTCAGATATCAGTGTGACCAAGAAAGTCTCAGTGGAGAAACCATGCTTTCGGCCTTTTGCTTATCAATTGTTCTGTTTCCCTGAATGTCAGGAAGGTCTTTGCCTCAGGCCACCCCTTTGTGAAGCCTGAAGAAAACAGTTTTCAAATGGAAATGAATGGGCATCACCTGTGGCTCTTTGCTTAATTGCTTTGGAAAGGGATGTGTCTGAATCAGCCTCTTGGCCCTGTGTGAGGTTGTGGCTTAGATTCTCAGCACCTGATGGATGTAAAGAGAGATCCCATGTGTGCATCCAAAACCAAAATGGCCAAAAGAGCAATTATTGTGAATGAAGTCTCTCGCATTCATTTGTAAGGTTCCTGACCACCATCAAGTGAGAATACGGATCCTTTGGTTCAAATGAGTTATGCACAGCCCTGCAGAGGCTAACCCATAGGTTTTTGGGTTTTCTCATGGCTCCAAATCATATAAAGAATCTATAACTGACAGTCAGTAGGCCTCAAATTGGAGATGCAGAGCAGTATTAACAGCTGGCCTATCTGATCACTCCTGGTTCACCGGATGGGTGTCCAGGCCACCTTGACTTTAGGCAAATGAGGGGCAAGGGAGCTTATTTTTGACACTGTCTTGGGCTGCACCCCTCATGAAAAACTCCAGCCAGAGGTTATGATAAGTGTCTATATGGAAGAAGATGAGGGCCATGTGGGAGTGTTTGGTTTTAATTGTGGTCATTTGTTTGGCGGTTGGAAGAGATAACTGGATCCACCTGGGCTTGAATTCTGGCATGATTCCTCTTAGAGACTGAGTTCTGGAATTTACCTCAAAGAAGTATTGCCATGAAATGTGTTGGGATTTTAGGAGGCCACGCATGAGATGCGCCCTTGAAAACTGAGATCGAGGGCCAGGGTGTCTTTCCACAGTGCAGTGAGAATCTCAGCCAGGATATCACATGATTTTATTTTGAAAGACTTGGCAGCCATAATTGAGAGTCTAAACACAAATGGAACTCATATTGTAGACCTCAATGATCCTGGCTTCATGTGACCTTTTGGCCACTTTTTGGGAAGCCTTGCCTGTGAGATTTCTCCAGAGATTTCATTTAAATGAGCTTCCTCACCACATAATGGTTCCTGCATTAATTGAAACGCACAGTGACTCCAACTTCATCCTTCAAAAATGGCTAAATAAATACTATCAAATTTCTGAAATTCCCATTACCAGGTGGCACTGGAGAACCTTTGGATATCCTGTTGCTGAACATGAGTGAAATAGTTCCCCACGCAATGACACTTCACCGGGAGAATTCCAATTTTATTCCTAAAAGCTGTGTGCTTATATAGCACTAAGGGGGAGATGGTATGGCTTAGATAAATGGCAGCAACCCGTTTATTGACAAGTTCTTTCAAATATCAGCTCCAGAGCCCAGGAATTAGTTCTAATTGGGGCTAAGGTTCCCCACAAGCGAGATTTGAAATTGGCGCTGGCGGGAGAGTTCACAAGGGCGGGAACTTTTTGCACCACTGCAGAAATGAAGAAGGTAGGAAGAAGAAGTCCTTAGGCGCCATGTTGGGGTTTTTCTCTGCGGTATGGCTGCCATTTATTCTTTTCCCAACATTCCACCCTTTTTGTTTTCTTAGGAAGTGGGGCGTCGTTTGTCAGATCTGGCTGCTTCCTGCTGTGTGGGGCTGGTGTGGGGCCTAGAAAGAGAAGTGGAGGAATGCTCAGGGGGCAGGTATGGGGATATCATGGCAGCCAGAAATAAAACCCAGTGGCTATAGACAGCTATTTTCATAGGGGTGAAGTCAATGAATGTTCCCTGAAGCCAAAGATGTCGATGGCATGGAACCAGTCCTGGATGGAAGAGATTGTTGGTATCAGCCACTGGTCCTGTAACAGAGACTCAAGGAAATACCGGAAGCGTTGCCTGGACATGGTGTCGCCAGCACCTGAAGAAGATCAGAGCGAATAAAAACAGAATGAAGATAAAAATTAAAGCAAATGTCAATTTTTGGCAGAAGTTCCATGTGGGGGGACTGACATAGAAGAGGCCAAGGGCCATGAGAAAGCTTAGAAGGTGGTAAAGACTATGAATCCAGGATGGCAGATTAAGAGGTTCTCCGAGCTCGTTGTCTCCCGCTGTCTAATACCCGTTGCATTCCATCGTGCCTGGTAGTGAGCTTCATCACTGAGTGAACTGTTCTCTTGGAGATGTTGGGGATTCATCGGTCATCAGAGGCTGGTAGTGACTAAGCAAAAGCTGGTTGAAAGTTTGATTAGGAATTTTATGCAGTTGGGTTTGAAGGCACTTCATTATGCAGGGCAAGAGAGCACAAAAAAGAAGCATCCAAATAAGGGGACCCAAGATATGTAGTAAGTACATGGCAAGATAGGATTGGAAGAACCCCGTTATGGGATTGGAGGAGGTAGGTTTGAGCAATTGGGTCGATAATTCCTGCAATTTAACAACATTTTTTTTTATTAGCCCAGATTCATTAACATAATAGCAAAATTCCTCTCTGAGGAATAGGCATGTAACCCCTTTTTCTGCAGTGAGAAGATCAATTGCCCTTTGGTTCTGTAAAGCCACTTGTGCCAATGAAGTAACCTGCCGCTGCAAGGAACCCAGAGACTCAGCCATGGTATTGAGTGTTTCCTGCAGTTTTTGTTGAAGGTCATTGGATCCCATAGAGCATGACCTATAGCTCCACCAGAGAGTCTGAGACCCATCACTGAGGTTGTTAAAATGAGGCCTACCAGAACCGGCAGAAAGACTACCCTACGGGTGCGGGAAGGTAGGGCCAACTGTCAGAATTCGGTGGGAGTATACAAAGATAGCTGAGGAACTACAGTAACCAAGAAACAGGCGCCAGAGACATTGATGGTTGAGGTACTTAAAGAACCATTACACCAGAGGAAATGTCCAGGTTGCATAAACACAGGGCTCTATGGAGTGCTGTAGCTCAAGGAACAAATGGGTAAAGGATTCATTATTGGCAGGTGGAAACAGATGAAAGGAAATAATGTATTGGTGGAATAACTTTCCCACAGTGGGATACGTGTCACATGTAGGGGTTTTCCTTTTTAGAGAAATTGTAGGGTTTAGCTGGAATATTTCCTGCCGCTAATGGGACTGCTGCTAGAAGTGGACGACTAAGTGAAGCACAGAGAAAGCACTGAGAAGTAGGCACAGAAAGAGGGGTGGAGTTTAATAATCAAAAAGTTTGGTGTAGCAAATTGAGCCATGTGGGAGGGGGACCTGAGAGGGTTGAAGGCTCTGAATCCTTTTTGGATGAGCTATGGATATGATCTCGAAGTTTTGATTCTGAGTCCTTAATGTGTTCGACTACCTGGATGGTTGCCTTAGCTTGCGTAATCAGGGTGCGGCCAATAGTCATCCACCCTGTGGGTCTGACTGAGGTTGTCCGAGCATAGACAGCAAACTCAACATAGCCCCATCGTTTGGCCTTGGGGTCAGGTTTATCTAAAGTATATCATCCATTGTTACTGGATGAAGAGCCTTTATGCCACTTTATGTAACTAGAAGTCCACCCTTCAGGGTAACCAAATGAGTGGTAAGAATAGCTACCACGTTCATCATGGAACATGCATGACCAATAGGGGCACCCATTATATATCTCAGGCCACCAATGACAATAGTCTTTTGTTTGATCAAAAAGGAAGCAAATGAAAGGCCAGTTCCAGCTACCAGGGACGAAGGTCCTTGAAGGTGACAATTTTAGGGAAATAGAGGTGCAGTTGTGGATGAAGCAAGTAGTTGCATCCACTGCGCAGACCTTCTGCATGCCATGTTCTGAGTATCGTTCCCGAAAAGTGAATAAATGCATGGTAGGTGAGGAGGGTAAAGACCAGTCCTGACAGAGCACAGAAAATAAGCAGAGCACAAAAAACAAGCAGTTAGAGAAGACTAGGGTGTTGGGAGAGCTCATTGTGCCTTCTTTAAGAGGAATTGGGCTGCAAGGAAAACCGTGTGAGCCACAACTAAAATGGGTGAGATGGGTGTGGAGAGCAGGAGTAAAGGGGAGGTTCAGTAGGTGATTCTTGGAGTTCCTCTGGGGTGGCCCTGTCTTCAGCAGGTGGGGCCTCCTGGTGATGTGGCTTCAACCTAGACATGTGAATCCAGGGAGTGAGACAGTTGTCTGGTAAGGAGAGTTTGGCGGCGGTAAGGGTAAAGAGAATGACAGGATAGGGGCCTTCCAATTTTGCGGCAAGAGTCCCTTTCTCCTCTGGGGTATTATAATAGACTAGACTAACAGGTGTTAAGGGAGGAGTGTTTGGAGAGGAGACTGGGTCCGGAAGAAGCCAGTCCTGATATTTCCAGAGTTCCGAGCGGAGATGGAGCAAGAGAGGCAAAGACAAATCTCGGGTGAGAGGTCCTTGTGAAATGACCAACCCAGGGGTTATAAGAGGTCTTCCATACATTATCTCAAAAGGAGACAGTAAAGATGGTTTCTTAGGGAGAGCTCTGATTCGAAGCAAAGCCAAGGGAAGGAGTTTGAAACAGTCTATGTTTAATTCCATTGTCAATTTGGTAAGGACTTCCTTTAGAGTACGATTTACCCTTTCCACTTTCCCTGAAGCCTGGGGGAAATATGGACAGTTGAAATGCCACTTGAAGGAGAGGGCTTGAGAGACCTTTTGTGTGATCCTAGAAGTAAACTCAGGGCCATTGTCATATTGTAGGGAAGTGGGCATACCAAACCTGGGGATGATGTCTGTCAGTAAGATTGAAGCTACAGTGGAAGCCTTTTTATTGGAAGTGGGAAATGCCTCAACCCAACCAGAGAAAGTGTCCACAATGACAAGGAGGTATTTAGTGCGCCACACTGTGGGCATGTTGGTGAAGTCTACCTGCCAGTCAGCAGCGGGAATGTGTCCCCGGGCTTGGTGGAAAGGGAAAGGTTTGGGCCTTAAAGGAGTATGAGGGTTGGTCCGCTGACAGATCTGACAATTAGAGGCTATATTCTGTAGCATGGCTTGTCAGAGGGGGTGAGGGAAAAGAAACTCTGTAAAAAGAGGGTCAAAGACTGAGAATTGGAAAGGAATAGAGTATGAAGGAACTTGAAAAGAATCTTGTTCTTACTGAAAGACGTAGGGGCTTCAGATGAGCTGTCTAAAGTGGCCATTATATGTCCCCCATGGAGGCCATAATTGAAAGTGGTAGCAGCCATTCGTGCTGCCTGGTCAGCTTTGGCATTGCCCTCAGTGATAAGAAAGCCGTCCTTCTGATGGGACCTACAATGGACAACTCCCAACTGGGTGGGTAAGTGGCCTCTATTAGATTGGTTATAAAAGCTGAATTAGTGATCACATTACCTTTGGTGGTAAGTAGGCCTCGCTACTTTCAAATATCAGCATGGGATAATAAGATATGGAAGACATATTTTGAATCAGTTTAGAGGGTGAGGGATTTGCCTTGTGCTAGAAGGCAGGCACGAGTGGATGCTATAAGTTCAGCCTACTTGTCTGTAGTTCCTGAAGGCAAAACTTTGGCCTCTATAATCTCAGTTGCTGAAAATACAGCGTATCCAGAGTAATGAGTTCCGTTCTCCCTAAAGGAACTGCTGTCAGTAAACCAGATAAGGTCAGGCTTGCTGAGTGGTCTCTCAGAAATGTAAGAATGACAGGGGAGGAAATCATCTAAGGTTTCCAAGCAATTATGAGTTGGTATGTGAGACATGGGAGTCATTGGGAGCAGTGAGGCAGGGTTCAGTGCAGAGCAGGGGAGGAAAATAATATTAGGGTTTTCCAGAAAGGAAGTGAGGGGCGACAGAAATCTGGATGTAGGGAGAGTTTGAAGGCCCTTTTAAGCTAAAAGATCCTTCAAGTGATGTGGGGAGTGGATAGTTCAAGGGGCCCCAAAAGTCAGATTAGAGGCTTCTTTGTGTAAAATTTGTCCAGTAGCCAGAGCTCTTAAGCAAGGGGCCCACCCACGGATGGTAGGGTCTAGTTGCTTGGACAAATATGACACAGGTGCAAATGTACGCCCATAGTTTTGACCTAAGACCACAAGTGCTTGCCCCCCTTTTTCATGGACATATAGATGAAATGTTCTTGAAAGATCTGGAAGGTGAAGGGCAGGTGCCTTTAAGAGGAGTTGCTGAAGCCTGCAGAAGTGGTAGATGGGAAAGGAGGCAAGAGATTCACTAGGGGGTCCCTTTGCTAGGTCATACAGGGGTTTGGAGAGAAGAGAATAATTTGGGATCCAGGCCCTAAAATAACCTGCTAATCCTAGGAATGATAGTATTTTGGCTTTCGTATAGGGCACTGAAAGATCACAGAGGAGTTGCCTCCTATCCAGTGTTATTTCCTTTTTCCCGGGTGTAAGGCAAAAACCAAGATAGGTGACCGAAGACTGGGAAACCTGGGCCTTGGGGGGAGACTCCCTATATCCCTTGTCTTCTAGGAATTTATGAAGCTGAGCGGTGTGGGATTGAGAGTGTTCCAGAAAGACTACATAGAAGAAGGTCATAGACATATTGAAGTAGAGTAGAGTCAGGACAGGTCAGGTGAAAGGATGTGAGGTCCTGGGCAAGAAATTGGCCAAAGAGATGGGGGCTATCCCTGAATCCCTGTGGGAGGACAGTCCAGGTAAGCTGATGAGAATGGCGGGTGTGAGAGTCAGTCCATGAAAAAGCAAAGATATCCTGAGATTCTGAGAACAGGGGAATAGAAAAGAATGCATCAATTAAATCTAGGACTGAGAAGTGAGTAGTAGTGGCATGGATCTGAGAGAGGAGGGTGTAAGGGTTGGGCACTAGCGGGTGGATGGGGTCCACAGAGGAGTTGACAAGGCGAAGTTCTTGAACCAGCCTGTAGGACACGTTAGGTTTCTTAACTGCCAGAATGGGTGTGTTGAAAGGAGAGTGTGTAGGCCTAAGATACCCCTTTCATAATAAATCCTGGATGATGGGTTCTAATCCAAGAAGAAATGTGGTTGTGAGTGGATATTGTGGTTGACTAACATATCTTGAAGGGTCCCGTAAGACAATATGAATAGAACTGCATTTAGCCATAAAGGGTGTAATTGTGTCCCAAACCTCAGGGTTAAATGGTTTAGATAGTCGTGGGAGAGTGCATGAAGGAGGTGTATCTGCCCCTAGGAATATGATGAGGAAATGAGAGGTAGGAGAGGTGTGGGTTGATAAGTGAATGGTGACTTTTAATAGTGAGAGTATGTCCCTTCCCAGAAAGGGAATGGGGCAATGGCTCATAACAAGAAAGGAGTGAATGAAGGACAAAAGGGATCGCTGCATATAGCATGATTGGGGGGGGTTTGAGGAAAAATCTTTTTACCTCCTACCCTGACAATAGGAGTTTTTGAGGGTGTGGTAGGACCCTAATACTCCCTCAAAATCGAAAAAGCGGCACCAGTATCCAAGAGGAAGTTAATGAAGCGTCCATCCACCAGGAAGGTGACCCTAGGCTCTTGAATCTTGATGGTAATAGTCTGGAGGGAAGGCCCAGGACTCCATCAATCCTCCTCTGCCAAGCCCAGGTGAGGCTGGGGTTGCTGGGCAGCAGACCAACCTTCCTTCTCGGTTGTTGGGCAGTCTGCCCCCCAGTGTCCACTTTGATGGCATTTTGCGCAGGGGTTGTAGGGTGTCCTCGGCGAAGAACAATTCCTGGTCCAATGTCCCTCCTTACCTCATTTGAAGCAAGCTCCAGGGGGGGGTCATATTGGGACGGCATGGTGATGGCCTTCTCTGAATGAGCTGGGCCAACATTTGGAATTTGGCATTTTCAGCCCTCTGCCTACGGAATTCACTTTCATCCTCTCTACCATGAAAAACCTTGAAAGTGACAGCGAGGATTTTGGTCTGAGGAGTAGCAGGGCCCTGTTCAAACTTTTTAAGCTTGGCTTTAATGTAAGGGTAGCTTTGGGCCAGAATATATGTCATTAAGACATGACGGCCATCAGGGGTTTCTGGGTCGAGGTTTGTGTACTGCTGAAGGGACTTGGTTAGTCTATCCAGGAATTCTGAAGGTGTTTCCTCCTTCCTTTGAATGACCTCCTGCATCTTTTGAAAGTTAACAGCCTTGCGGGTGGACTTTTTCAGTCCCGCCAAGAGGCAGGATGTAAAAAGGTCACTAGACTGTAAGCCCATAGGGGATCCTGCTCTGGGACAGCATGAGGGCCTGTGGGTGGTTATGATTGGTCCTATGATTTTCATCAGCATGGGCTTGGGCTAGCTCCCAGAACCATTGCCTTTCCTTGGGGAGAAGTTTATTGGCCAAGAGCATGTAGATGTCATGATGAGTGAGGCTATATGCTTGCAGTACCCATTGAAACTCCCGAATGTAAGTGGTGGGGTCAGTGGTGAAAGAGCCTAACTTCCTCTCTAGCTGAGTAGTGTCCGACATGGAGAAGGGCACGTGGACTCTGATGACACCCTTGGGACCAGCTACCTCACGAAGGGGTGCGATTGTCTTGGGCGTGGGAAGGAGTCCCTTAGACCTGATAACAGGAGGACTGAAAGAGGCAGGCGGTGGACAGGAAGGAGAGGGAGGGGAAGGGAATGTCTCTGTGGAAGAGGAGGAGGTGGAGCAGGCAGAAGAGTGGGAAAGGGAGGGGGATGAAATGGAAGGTTGAGGATCCGTGGAATCAGGCAGAGGAAGAGGAGGATTTTGCGGGAGAGAAGGGTCAGTTGGGGCTGGGGGATAAGGTGGGGGTTGATCTGCTGGGTTGAATGAGGAAGAATCTGCGAAGTCAGGAGTAGAACTAGGGGAAGAGAGGGGTTTGCAAGCAAGAAGGACCTGAGAGGGAGGGCAGGAGGAGCAGAGACAGGGTGCTGTGCGAGAAGGCTAAAACATTCAATACAGGGAATCTCACTCCACTTTTTCAGATGCTGGCAGTAATTAAAAAGGTCCAAGAGGAGGTTTGGATCTAAGGAGCCTTCTGGAGGCCAATGATTGCCATTATCCAGTGGATATGTAGGCCAATCTTGGGTACAGAATTTGATTAGAAGTTTGGGCTTGATGTCTGGTGTGAGGGAGAGTGTGGCCAGATTTTTTATTAAACTTTTGAGAGGTGAGGTTTCAGGTACAGATAAAGAGGTGTCCACAGTCACAGGGAGAGATGGAAGAGAGAGAGAGAGAGAGAGAGAGAGAGAGAGAGAGAGAGAGAGAGAGAATAAGTGTAAGCAAGAGAGACAAAGAGAAAACCCGGCCTGGAACAGACTCCGGGAAGCGCTCAGGGCGAATGGGGGTCAGGTGGGCATCCCCAAAATGACCAGCCATCATGAGGAAATACAGAGGGCACTACCTGATCGTCACCAGTGAAGTGCGATCTGTGAGACCCAATGGGTTCGGAGCCACGGGCAACCTGACATCAGGAAAGTTTTCGAACGCAGCAGAAGAAGTAAGTAATGAAAACAGAACTCCGGCTCCAGCAGAATGCAGTTCCAGGATGGGAGTTCAGTTTTCCCCGAGCAGAGAGGCAGCTTCAGCCAGACACAGCAGGCCCGCAGGAAACAGCAACTCTAGCCAGCAGCGGCAGCAGCAGCAGAGGAGGAAAAACCACAGAGCCTCTCATGTAAACTCAGAAGCCTCACACCCCAAAGGGAAACGGATCACCAGAGGGTCCACTGCAACCAGTAAAGGTCTTAGTGGGAGGAATTCCCTCCCCCCTACCAGGCGTCTAGAGTGTGACAGACGATCATGGTCACAAAGCCAGCGGTAGCCCGAAGGGAGTTGGCGAGCCGGGGTCAGGGGAGGCTTACATACAACAAATCAGTGGTGAGTGCAGGAAGCCTGCGTCTGAAAAGAG
>NW_027515190.1:0-89917 GCF_048772815.1 Callospermophilus lateralis
TGTTTTACGCAGTCTTTGCTTGTGGCTATTTCAAGAGGAAACTAAACACAAAGACAGAACTTAGAACAACTTTATTTTGTCAAGTTTCAAGGAGCTAGCACAAACCGTGTTTGATATAGACTTCCAAACACATCTATCTATATAGGAGGAAATAGAGTGAAACCTAAAACTCAAACTGTTACTGGTAACGAACGCTTCATCTTAGAAGAGTGAAAATTGGGGCAGCTAAGTGGACTTAGTGAACTGATCATTACCACAGAGATCATCAAGGTCGGATGAAAAAAATTTGCCGAGTATTCAGAAAACCAGTAGTTTTTTGGAAGCTTGGCACACCTTTCAAATGAAGGTGTTTTACCGAGTCTTTGCTTGTGGCTATTTCAAGAGGAAACAAACCACAAAGACAGAACTTAGATCTTCTTTATTTTGTCAAGTTTCAAGGAGCTAGCACAAACCGTGTTTGATTTAGACTTAAAAACACATCTATCTGTATAGGAGGAAATAGAGTGAAACCTAAAAATTCAAACTGTTACTGGTAACGAACGCTTCATCCTAGAAGAGTGAAAATTGGGCAGCTAAGTGGACTTAGTGAACTGATCATTATACAGAGATCATCCAGGTCGGATGAAAAAAAAATTTGCCGAGTATCAGAAGACCAGTAGTATTTTGGAAGCTTGGCACACCTTTCCAATGAAGGTGTTTTACCCAGTCTTTGCTTGTGGCTATTTCAAGAGGAAACAAACCACAAAGACAGAACTTAGAACAACTTTATTTTGTCAAGTTTCAAGGAGGCTAGCACAAAACCGTGTTTGATTAGACTTCCAAACACATCTGTCTATATAGGAGGAAATAGAGTGAAACCTAAAAACTCAAACTGTTTCTGCTAATGAACACTTCATTATAGAAGAGTGAATATAGGGCAGCTAAGTGGACTTAGTGAAGTGATCATTACCACAGAGATCATCAAGGTCGGATGAAAAAAAAATTTGCCGAATATTCAGAAAAACAGTAGTTTTTTGGAAGCTTGGCACACCTTCCAATGAAGGTGTTTTACGCAGTCTTTGCTTGTGGCTATTTCAAGAGGAAACAAACCACAAAGACAGAACTTAGAACTACTTTATTTTGTCAAGTTTCAAGGAGCTAGCACAAACCGTGTTTGATTTAGACTTAAAAAACACATCTATCTGTATAGGAGGAAATAGAGTGAAACCTAAAAATTCAAACTGTTACTGGTAACGAACGCTTCATCCTAGAAGAGTGAAAATTGGGCAGCTAAGTGGACTTAGTGAACTGATCATTACCACAGAGATCATCAAGGTCGGATGAAATAAAATTTGCCGAGTATTCAGAAAACCAGTAGTATTTTGAAAGCTTGGAAGACCTTTCCAATGAATGTGTTTTACGCAGTCTTTGCTTGTGGCTATTTCAAGAGGAACAAACCACAAAGACAGAACTTAGAACAACTTTATTTTGTCAAGTTTCAAGGAGCTAGCACAAACCGTGTTTGATTTAGACTTCCAAACACATCTATCTATATAGGAGGAAATAGAGTGAAACCTAAAAACTCAAACTGTTTCCTGCTAATGAACGCTTCATTATAGAAGAGTGAATATTGGGCAGCTAAGTGGACTTAGTGAAGTGATCATTACCACAGAGATCATCAAGGTCGGATGAAAAAAAATTTGCCGAATATTCAGAAAAACAGTAGTTTTTTGGAAGCTTGGCACACCTTTCCAATGAAGGTGTTTTACGCAGTCTTTGCTTGTGGCTATTTCAAGAGGAAACAAACCACAAAGACAGAACTTAGAACTACTTTATTTGTCAAGTTTCAAGGAGCTAGCACAAACCGTGTTTGATTTAGACTTAAAAAACACATCTATCTGTATAGGAGGGAAATAGAGTGAAACCTAAAAATTCAAACTGTTACTGGTAACGAACGCTTCATCCTAGAAGAGTGAAAATTGGGCAGCTAAGTGACTTAGTGAACTGATCAATACCACAGGGATCATCAAGGTCGGATGAAAAAAAATTTGCCGAGTATTCAGAAAACAAGTAGTATGTTGGAAGCTTGGAACACCTTTCCAATGAATGTGTTTTACGCAGTCTTTGCTTGTGGCTACTTCAAGAGGAAACAAACCACAAAGACAGAACTTAGAACTACTTTATTTTGTCAAGTTTCAAGGAGCTAGCACAATCCGTGTTTGATTTAGACTAAAAACACATCTATCTGTATAGGAGGAAATAGAGTGAAACCTAAAAATTCAAACTGTTACTGGTAACGAACGCTTCATCCTAGAAGAGTGAAAATTGGGCAGCTAAGTGGACTTAGTGAACTGATCATTACCACAGAGATCATCAAGGTCGGATGAAAAAAAATTTGCCGAGTATTCAGAAAACGAGTAGTATTTTGGAAGCTTGGAACACGTTTCCAATGAATGTGTTTTACGCAGTCTTTTCTTGTGGCTATTTCAAGAGGAAACAAAACACAAAGACAGAACTTAGAACAACTTTATTTTGTCAAGTTTCAAGGAGCTAGCACAAACCGTGTTTGATATAGACTTCCAAACACATCTATCTATATAGGAGGAAATAGAGTGAAACCTAAAAACTCAAACTGTTACTGGTAACGAACGCTTCATCTTAGAAGAGTGAAAATTGGGCAGCTAAGTGGACTTAGTGAACTGATCATTACCACAAAGATCATCAAGGTCGGATGAAAAAAAATTTGCCGAGTATTCAGAAAACCAGTAGTTTTTTGGAAGCTTGGCACACCTTTCAAATGAAGGTGTTTTACCGAGTCTTTTTTTTGTGGCTATTTCAAGAGGAAACAAACACAAAGAGAGAACTTAGAACTTCTTTATTTTGTCAAGTTTCAAGGAGCTAGCACAAACCGTGTTTGATTTAGACTTAAAAACACATCTATCTGTTTAGGAGGAAATAGAGTGAAACCTAAAAATTCAAACTGTTACTGGTAACGAACGCTTCATCCTAGAAGAGTGAAAATTGGGCAGCTAAGTGGACTTAGTGAACTGATCATTATACAGAGATCATCCAGGTCGGATGAAAAAAAATTTGCCGAGTATCAGAAGACCAGTAGTATTTTGGAAGCTTGGCACACCTTTCCAATGAAGGTGTTTTACCCAGTCTTTGCTTGTGCTATTTCAAGAGGAAACAAACCACAAAGACAGAACTTAGAACTACTTTATTTTGTCAAGTTTCAAGGAGCTAGCAGAAACCGTGTTTGATTTAGACTTAAAAAACACATCTATCTGTATAGGAGGAAATAGAGTGAAACCTAAAAATTCAAACTGTTACTGGTAACGAACGCTTCATCCTAGAAGTGTGACAATTGGGCAGCTAAGTGGACTTAGTGAACTGATCATTACGACAGAGATCATCAAGGTCGGATGAAATAAAATTTGCCGAGTATTCAGAAAACCAGTAGTATTTTGGAAGCTTGGAAGACCTTTCCAATGAATGTGTTTTACGCAGTCTTTGCTTGTGGCTATTTCAAGAGGAAACAAACCACAAAGACAGAACTTAGAACAACTTTATTTTGTCAAGTTTCAAGGAGCTAGCACAACCGTGTTTGATTTAGACTTCCAAACACATCTGTCTATATAGGAGGAAATAGAGTGAAACCTAAAAACTCAAACTGTTTCTGCTAATGAACGCTTCATTATAGAAGAGTGAATATTGGGCAGCTAAGTGGACTTAGTGAAGTGATCATTACCACAGAGATCATCAATGTCGGATGAAAAAAATTTTGCCGAATATTCAGAAAAACAGTAGTTTTTTGGAAGCTTGGCACACCTTTCCAATGAAGGTGTTTTACGCAGTCTTTGCTTGTGGCTATTTCAAGAGGAAACAAACCACAAAGACAGAACTTAGAACTACTTTATTTTGTCAAGTTTCAAGGAGCTAGCACAAACCGTGTTTGATTTAGACTTAAAAAACACATCTATCTCTATAGGAGGAAATAGAGTGAAACCTAAAAATTCAAACTGTTACTGGTAACGAACGCTTCATCCTAGAAGAGTGAAAATTGGGCAGCTAAGTGGACTTAGTGAACTGATCATTACCACAGAGATCATCAAGGTCGGATGAAATAAAATTTGCCGAGTATTCAGAAAACCAGTAGTATTTTGGAAGCTTGGAAGACCTTTCCAATGAATGTGTTTTACGCAGTCTTTGCTTGTGGCTATTTCAAGAGGAAACAAACCACAAAGACAGAACTTAGAACAACTTTATTTTGTCAAGTTTCAAGGAGCTAGCACAAACCATGTTTGATTTAGACTTCCAAACACATCTATCTATATAGGAGAAAATAGAGTGAAACCTAAAAACTCAAACTGTTTCTGCTAATGAACACTTCATTATAGAAGAGTGAATATAGGGCAGCTAAGTGGACTTAGTGAAGTGATCATTACCACAGAGATCATCAAGGTCGGATGAAAAAAAATTTGCCGAATATTCAGAAAAACAGTAGATTTTTGGAAGCTTGGCACACCTTTCCAATGAAGGTGTTTTACGCAGTCTTTGCTTGTGGCTATTTCAAGAGGAAACAAACCACAAAGACAGAACTTTAGAACTACTTTATTTTGTCAAGTTTCAAGGAGCTAGCACAAACCGTGTTTGATTTAGACTTAAAAAACACATCTATCTGTATAGGAGGAAATAGAGTGAAACCTAAAAATTCAAACTGTTACTGGTAACGAACGCTTCATCCTAGAAGAGTGAAAATTGGGCAGCTAAGTGGACTTAGTGAACTGATCATTAACACAGAGATCATCAAGGTCGGATGAAATAAAATTTGCCGAGTATTCAGAAAACCAGTAGTATTTTGGAAGCTTGGAAGACCTTTCCAATGAATGTGTTTTACGCAGTCTTTGCTTGTGGCTATTTCAAGAGGAAACAAACCACAAAGACAGAACTTAGAACAACTTTATTTTGTCAAGTTTCAAGGAGCTAGCACAAACCGTGTTTGATTTATACTTCCAAACACATCTGTCTATATAGGAGGAAATAGAGTGAAACCTAAAAACTCAAACTGTTTCTGCTAATGAACGCTTCATTATAGAAGAGTGAATATTGGGCAGCTAAGTGGACTTAGTGAAGTGATCATTACCACAGAGATCATCAATGTCGGATGAAAAAAATTTTGCCGAATATTCAGAAAACAGTAGTTTTTTGGAAGCTTGGCACACCTTTCCAATGAAGGTGTTTTACGCAGTCTTTGCTTGTGGCTATTTCAAGAGGAAACAAACCACAAAGACAGAACTTAGAACTACTTTATTTTGTCAAGTTTCAAGGAGCTAGCACAAACCGTGTTTGATTTAGACTTAAAAAACACATCTATCTCTATAGGAGGAAATAGAGTGAAACCTAAAAATTCAAACTGTTACTGGTAACGAACGCTTTATCCTAGAAGAGTGAAAATTGGGCAGCTAAGTGGACATTAGTGAACTGATCATTACCACAGAGATCATCAAGGTCGGATGAAATAAAATTTGCCGAGTATTCAGAAAACCAGTAGTATTTTGGAAGCTTGGAAGACCTTTCCAATGAATGTGTTTTACGCAGTCTTTGCTTGTGGCTATTTCAAGAGGAAACAAACCACAAAGACAGAACTTAGAACAACTTTATTTTGTCATGTTTCAAGGAGCTAGCACAAACCGTGTTTTGATTTAGACTTCCAAACACATCTATCTATATAGGAGGAAATAGAGTGAAACCTAAAAACTCAAACTGTTTCTGCTAATGAATGCTTCATTATAGAAGAGTGAATATTGGGCAGCTAAGTGGACTTAGTGAAGTGATCATTACCACAGAGATCATCAAGGTCGGATGAAAAAAAATTTGCCGAATATTTCAGAAAAACAGTAGTTTTTTGGAAGCTTGGCACACCTTTCCAATGAAGGTGTTTTACGCAGTCTTTGCTTGTGGCTATTTCAAGAGGAAACAAACCACAAAGACAGAACTTAGAACTACTTTATTTTTGTCAAGTTTCAAGGAGCTAGCACAAACCGTGTTTGATTTAGACTAAAAAACACATCTATCTGTATAGGAGGAAATAGAGTGAAACCTAAAAATTCAAACTGTTACTGGTAACGAACGCTTCATCCTAGAAGAGTGAAAATTGGGCAGCTAAGTGGACTTAGTGAACTGATCATTACCACAGAGATCATCAAGGTCGGATGAAAAAAAATTTGCCGAGTATTCAGAAAACAAGTAGTATGTTGGAAGCTTGGAACACCTTTCCAATGAATGTGTTTTACGCAGTCTTTGCTTGTGGCTACTTCAAGAGGAAACAAACCACAAAGACAGAACTTAGAACTACTTTATTTTGTCAAGTTTCAAGGAGCTAGCACAAACCGTGTTTGATTTAGACTTAAAAAACACATCTATCTGTATAGGAGGAAATAGAGTGAAACCTAAAAATTCAAACTGTTACTGGTAACGAACGCTTCATCCTAGAAGAGTGAAAATTGGGCAGCTAAGTGGACTTAGTGAACTGATCATTACCACAGAGATCATCAAGGTCGGATGAAAAAAAATTTGCCCGATTATTAAGAAAACGAGTAGTATTTTGGAAGCTTGGAACACGTTTCCAATGAATGTGTTTTACGCAGTCTTTGCTTGTGGCTATTTCAAGAGGAAACAAAACACAAAGACAGAACTTAGAACAACTTTATTTTGTCAAGTTTCAAGGAGCTAGCACAAACCGTGTTTGATTTAGACTTAAAAAACACATCTATCTGTATAGGAGGAAATAGAGTGAAACCTAAAAACTCAAACTGTTTCTGCTAATGAACGCTTCATTATAGAAGAGTGAATATTGGGCAGCTAAGTGGACTTAGTGAAGTGATCATTACCACAGAGATCATCAATGTCGGATGAAAAAAATTTTGCCGAATATTCAGAAAAACAGTAGTTTTTTGGAAGCTTGGCACACCTTTCCAATGAAGGTGTTTTACGCAGTCTTTGCTTGTGGCTATTTCAAGAGGAAACAAACCACAAAGACAGAACTTAGAACTACTTTATTTTGTCAAGTTTCAAGGAGCTAGCACAAACCGTGTTTGATTTAGACTTAAAAAACACATCTATCTCTATAGGAGGAAATAGAGTGAAACCTAAAAATTCAAACTGTTACTGGTAACGAACGCTTCATCCTAGAAGAGTGAAAATTGGGCAGCTAAGTGGACTTAGTGAACTGATCATTACCACAGAAATCATCAAGGTCGGATGAAATAAAATTTGCCGAGTATTCAGAAAACCAGTAGTATTTTGGAAGCTTGGAAGACCTTTCCAATGAATGTGTTTTACGCAGTCTTTGCTTGTGGCTATTTCAAGAGGAAACAAACCACAAAGACAGAACTTAGAACAACTTTATTTTGTCAAGTTTCAAGGAGCTAGCACAAACCGTGTTTGATTTAGACTTCCAAACACATCTATCTATATAGGAGGAAATAGAGTGAAACCTAAAAATTCAAACTGTTACTGGTAACGAACGCTTCATCCTAGAAGAGTGAAAATTGGGCAGCTAAGTGGACTTAGTGAAGTGATCATTACCACAGAGATCATCAAGGTCGGATGAAAAAAAATCTGCCGATTATTAAGAAAACGAGTAGTATTTTGGAAGCTTGGAACACGTTTCCAATGAATGTGTTTTACGCAGTCTTTGCTTGTGGCTATTTCAAGAGGAAACAAAACACAAAGACAGAACTTAGAACAACTTTATTTTGTCAAGTTTCAAGGAGCTAGCACAAACCGTGATATAGACTTCCAAACACATCTATCTATATCGGAGGAAATAGAGTGAAACCTAAAAACTCAAACTGTTACTGGTAACGAACGCTTCATCTTAGAAGAGTGAAAATTGGGCAGCTAAGTGGACTTAGTGAACTGATCATTACCACAGAGATCATCAAGTTCGGATGAAAAAAAATTTGCCGAGTATTCAGAAAACCAGTAGTTTTTTGGAAGCTTGGCACACCTTTCAAATGAAGGTGTTTTACCGAGTCTTTGCTTGTGGCTATTTCAAGAGGAAACAAACCACAAAGACAGAACTTAGAACTTCTTTATTTTGTCAAGTTTCAAGGAGCTAGCACAAACCGTGTTTGATTTACACTTAAAAAACACATCTATCTGTATAGGAGGAAATAGAGTGAAACCTAAAAATTCAAACTGTTACTGGTAACGAACGCTTCATCCTAGAAGAGTGAAAATTGGGCAGCTAAGTGGACTTAGTGAACTGATCATTATACAGAGATCATCCAGGTCGGATGAAAAAAAATTTGCCGAGTATCAGAAGACCAGTAGTATTTTGGAAGCTTGGCACACCTTTCCAATGAAGGTGTTTTACGCAGTCTTTGCTTGTGGCTATTTCAAGAGGAAACAAACCACAAAGACAGAACTTAGAACTACTTTATTTTGTCAAGTTTCAAGGAGCTAGCACAAACCGTGTTTGATTTAGACTTAAAAAACACATCTATCTGTATAGGAGGAAATAGAGTGAAACCTAAAAATTCAAACTGTTACTGGTAACGAACGCTTCATCCTAGAAGAGTGAAAATTGGGCAGCTAAGTGGACTTAGTGAACTGATCATTACCACAGAGATCATCAAGGTCGGATGAAAAAAAATTTGCCGATTATTAAGAAAACGAGTAGTATTTTGGAAGCTTGGAACACGTTTCCAATGAATGTGTTTTACGCAGTCTTTGCTTGTGGCTATTTCAAGAGGAAACAAAACACAAAGACAGAACTTAGAACAACTTTATTTTGTCAAGTTTCAAGGAGCTAGCACAAACCGTGTTAGATATAGACTTCCAAACACATCTATCTATATAGGAGGAAATAGAGTGAAACCTAAAAACTCAAACTGTTACTGGTAACGAACGCTTCATCCTAGAAGAGTGAAAATTGGGCAGCTAAGTGGACTTAGTGAACTGATCATTACCACAGAGATCATCAAGGTCGGATGAAAAAAAATTTGCCGAGTATTCAGAAAACCAGTAGTTTTTTGGAAGCTTGGCACACCTTTCAAATGAAGGTGTTTTACCGAGTCTTTCCTTGTGGCTATTTCAAGAGGAAACAAACCACAAAGACAGAACTTAGAACTACTTTATTTTGTCAAGTTTCAAGGAGCTAGCACAAACCGTGTTTGATTTAGACTTAAAAAACACATCTATCTGTATAGGAGGAAATAGAGTGAAACCTAAAAATTCAAACTGTTACTGGTAACGAACGCTTCATCCTAGAAGAGTGAAAATTGGGCAGCTAAGTGGACTTAGTGAACTGATCATTATACAGAGATCATCCAGGTCGGATGAAAAAAAATTTGCCGAGTATCAGAAGACCAGTAGTATTTTGGAAGCTTGGCACACCTTTCCAATGAAGGTGTTTTACCCAGTCTTTGCTTGTGGCTATATCAAGAGGAAACAAACCAGGAAGACAGAACTTAGAACTACTTTATTTTGTCAAGTTTCAAGGAGCTAGCAGAAACCGTGTTTGATTTAGACTTAAAAAACCCATCTATCTGTATAGGAGGAAATAGAGTGAAACCTAAAAATTCAAACTGTTACTGGTAACGAATGCTTCATCTTAGAAGTGTGAAAATTGGGCAGCTAAGTGGACTTAGTGAACTGATCATTACCACAGAGATCATCAAGGTCGGATGAAATAAAATTTGCCGAGTATTCAGAAAACCAGTAGTATTTTGGAAGCTTGGAACACCTTTCCAATGAATCTGTTTTACGCAGTCTTTGCTTGTGGCTATTTCAAGAGGAAACAAACCACAAACACAGAACGTAGAACTAATTTATTTTGTCAACTTTCAAGGAGCTAGCACAAACCGTGTTTGATTTAGACTTAAAAAACACATCTATCTGTATAGGAGGAAATAGAGTGAAACCTAAAAATTCAAACTGTTACTGGTAACGAACGCTTCATCCTAGAAGAGTGAAAATTGGGCAGCTAAGTGGACTTAGTGAACTCATCAGTTTCAGGGAGCTATCACAAACCGTGTTTGATTTAGACTTAAAAAACACATCTATCTGGATAGGAGGAAATAGAGTGAAACCTAAAAATTCAAACTGTTACTGGTAACGAACGCTTCATCCTAGAAGAGTGAAAATTGGGCAGCTAAGTGGACTTAGTGAACTGATCATTACCACAGAGATCATCAAGGTCGGGTGAAAAAAAATTTGCCGAGTATTCAGAAAACAAGTAGTATGTTGGAAGCTTGGAACACCTTTCCAATGAATGTGTTTTACGCAGTCTTTGCTTGTGGCTACTTCAAGAGGAAACAAACCACAAAGACAGAACTTAGAACTACTTTATTTTGTCCAGTTTCAAGGAGCTAGCACAAACCGTGTTTGATTTAGACTTAAAAAACACATCTATCTGTATAGGAGGAAATAGAGTGAAACCTAAAAATTCAAACTGTTACTGGTAACGAACGCTTCATCCTAGAAGAGTGAAAATTGGGCAGCTAAGTGGACTTAGTGAACTGATCATTACCAAAGAGATCATCAAGGTCGGATGAAAAAAAATTTGCCGATTATTAAGAAAACGAGTAGTATTTTGGAAGCTTGGAACACGTTTCCAATGAATGTGTTTTACGCAGTCTTTGCTTGTGGCTATTTCAAGAGGAAACAAACCACAAAGACAGAACTTAGAACAACTTTATTTTGTCAAGTTTCAAGGATCTAGCACAAACCGTGTTTGATATAGACTTCCAAACACATCTATCTATATAGGAGGAAATAGAGTGAAACCTAAAAACTCAAACTGTTACTGGTAACGAATGCTTCATCTTAGAAGAGTGAAAATTGGGCAGCTAAGTGGACTTAGTGAACTGATCATTACCACAGAGATCATCAAGTTCGGATGAAAAAAAATTTGCCGAGTATTCAGAAAACCAGTAGTTTTTTGGAAGCTTGGCACACCTTTCAAATGAAGGTGTTTTACCGAGTCTTTGCTTGTGGCTATTTCAAGAGGAAACAAACCACAAAGACAGAACTTAGAACTTCTTTATTTTGTCAAGTTTCAAGGAGCTAGCACAAACCGTGTTTGATTTAGACTTAAAAAACACATCTATCTGTATAGGAGGAAATAGAGTGAAACCTAAAAATTCAAACTGTTACTGGTAACGAACGCTTCATCCTAGAAGAGTGAAAATTGGGCAGCTAAGTGGACTTAGTGAACTGATCATTATACAGAGATCATCCAGGTCGGATGAAAAAAAATTTGCCGAGTATCAGAAGACCAGTAGTATTTTGGAAGCTTGGCACACCTTTCCAATGAAGTTGTTTTACCCAGTCTTTGCTTGTGGCTATTTCAAGAGGAAACAAACCACAAAGACAGAACTTAGAACTACTTTATTTTGTCAAGTTTCAAGGAGCTAGCAGAAACCGTGTTTGATTTACACTTAAAAAACATATCTATCTGTATACGAGGAAATAGAGTGAAACCTAAAAATTCAAACTGTTACTGGTAACGAACGCTTCATCCTAGAAGTGTGAAAATTGGGCAGCTAAGTGGACTTAGTGAACTGATCATTACCACAGAGATCATCAAGGTCGGATGAAATAAAATTTGACGAGTATTCAGAAAACCAGTAGTATTTTGGAAGCTTGGAAGACCTTTCCAATGAATGTGTTTTACGCAGTCTTTGCTTGTGGCTATTTCAAGAGGAAACAAACCACAAAGACAGAACTTAGAACAAATTTATTTTGTCAAGTTTCAAGGAGCTAGCACAAACCGTGTTTGATTTAGACTTACAAACACATCTGTCTATATAGGAGGAAATAGAGTGAAACCTAAAAACTCAAACTGTTTCTGCTAATGAATGCTTCATTATAGAAGAGTGAATATTGGGCAGCTAAGTGGACTTAGTGAAGTGATCATTACCACAGAGATCATCAAGTTCGGATGAAAAAAATTTTGCCGAATATTCAGAAAAACAGTAGTTTTTTGGAAGCTTGGCACACCTTTCCAATGAAGGTGTTTTACGCAGTCTTTGCTTGTGGCTATTTCAAGAGGAAACAAACCACAAAGACAGAACTTAGAACTACTTTATTGTGTCAAGTTTCAAGGAGCTAGCACAAACCGTGTTTGATTTAGACTTAAAAAACACATCTATCTGTATAGGAGGAAATAGAGTGAAACCTAAAAATTCAAACTGTTACTGGTAACGAACGCTTCATCCTAGAAGAGTGAAAATTGGGCAGCTAAGTGGACTTAGTGAACTGATCATTACCACAGAGATCATCAAAGTCGGATGAAAAAAAATTTGCCGAGTATTCAGAAAACCAGTAGTATTTTGGAAGCTTCGAACACCTTTCCAATGAATGTGTTTTACGCAGTCTTTGCTTGTGGCTATTTCAAGAGGAAACAAACCACAAACACAGAACTTAGAACTAATTTATTTTGTCAACTTTCAAGGAGCTAGCACAAACCGTGTTTGATTTAGACTTAAAAAACACATCTATATGTATAGGAGGAAATAGAGTGAAACCTAAAAATTCAAACTGTTACTGGTAACGAACGCTTCATACTAGAAGAGTTAAAATTGGGCAGCTAAGTGGACTTAGTGAACTGATCAGTTTCAGGGAGTTATCACAAACCGTGTTTGATTTAGACTTAAAAAACACGTCTATCTGTATAGGAGGAAATAGAGTGAAACTAAAAAATCAAACTGTTACTGGTAACGAACGCTTCATCCTAGAAGAGTGAAAATTGGGCAGCTAAGTGGACTTAGTGAACTGATCATTACCACAGAGATCATCAAGGTCGGATGAAATAAAATTTGCCGAGTATTCAGAAAACCAGTAGTATTTTGGAAGCTTGGAACACCTTTCCAATGAATCTGTTTTACGCAGTCTTTGCTTGTGGCTATTTCAAGAGGAAACAAACCACAAACACAGAACGTAGAACTAATTTATTTTGTCAACTTTCAAGGAGCTAGCACAAACCGTGTTTGATTTAGACTTAAAAAACACATCTTATCTTATAGGAGGAATAGAGTGAAACCTAAAAATTCAACTGTTACAGGTAACGAACGCTTCATCCTAGAAGAGTGAAAATTGGGCAGCTAAGTGGACTTAGTGAACTGATCAGTTTCAGGGAGCTATCACAAACCGTGTTTGATTTAGACTTAAAAAACACATCTATCTGGATAGGAGGAAATAGAGTGAAACCTAAAAATTCAAACTGTTACTGGTAACGAACGCTTCATCCTAGAAGAGTGAAAATTGGGCAGCTAAGTGGACTTAGTGAACTGATCATTACCACAGAGATCATCAAGGTCGGGTGAAAAAAATTTGCCGAGTATTCAGAAAACAATTAGTATGTTGAAGCTTGGAACACTTCCAATGAATGTGTTTTACGCAGTCTTTGCTTGTGGCTACTTCAAGAGGAAAACAAACCACAAAGACAGAACTTAGAACTACTTTATTTTGTCAGTTTCAAGGAGCTAGCACAAACCGTGTTTGATTTAGACTTAAAAAACACATCTATCTGTATAGGAGGAAATAGAGTGAAACCTAAAAATTCAAACTGTTACTGGTAACGAACGCTTCATCCTAGAAGAGTGAAAATTGGGCAGCTAAGTGGACTTAGTGAACTGATCATTACCACAGAGATCATCAAGGTCGGATGAAAAAAAATTTGCCGATTATTAAGAAAACGAGTAGTATTTTGAAGCTTGGAACACGTTTCCAATGAATGTGTTTTACGCAGTCTTTGCTTGTGGCTATTTCAAGAGGAAACAAAACCACAAAGACAGAACTTAGAACAACTTTATTTTGTCAAGTTTCAAGGGAGCTAGCACAAACCGTGTTTGATATAGACTTCCAAACACATCTATCTATATAGGAGGAAATAGAGTGAAACTAAAAACTCAAACTGTTACTGGTAACGAATGCTTCATCTTAGAAGAGTGAAAATTGGGCAGCTAAGTGGACTTAGTGAACTGATCATTACCACAGAGATCATCAAGGTCGGATGAAAAAAAATTTGCCGAGTATTCAGAAAACCAGTAGTTTTTTGGAAGCTTGGCACTCCTTTCAAATGAAGGTGTTTTACCGAGTCTTTCCTTGTGGCTATTTCAAGAGGAAACAAACCACAAAGACAGAACTTAGAACTACTTTATTTTGTCAAGTTTCAAGGAGCTAGCACAAACCGTGTTTGATTTAGACTTAAAAAACACATCTATCTGTATAGGAGGAAATAGAGTGAAACCTAAAAATTCAAACTGTTACTGGTAACGAACGCTTCATCCTAGAAGAGTGAAAATTGGGCAGCTAAGTGGACTTAGTGAACTGATCATTATACAGAGATCATCCAGGTCGGATGAAAAAAAATTTGCCGAGTATCAGAAGACCAGTAGTATTTTGGAAGCTTGGCACACCTTTCCAATGAAGGTGTTTTACCCAGTCTTTGCTTGTGGCTATTTCAAGAGGAAACAAACCACAAAGACAGAACTTAGAACTACTTTATTTTGTCAAGTTTCAAGGAGCTAGCAGAAACCGTGTTTGATTTAGACTTAAAAAACATATCTATCTGTATACGAGGAAATAGAGTGAAACCTAAAAATTCAAACTGTTACTGGTAACGAACGCTTCATCCTAGAAGTGTGAAAATTGGGCAGCAAAGTGGACTTAGTGAACTGATCATTACCACAGAGATCATCAAGGTCGGATGAAATAAAATTTGACGAGTATTCAGAAAACCAGTAGTATTTTGGAAGCTTGGAAGACCTTTCCAATGAATGTGTTTTACGCAGTCTTTGCTTGTGGCTATTTCAAGAGGAAACAAACCACAAAGACAGAACTTAGAACAAATTTATTTGTCAAGTTTCAAGGAGCTAGCACAAACGTGTTTGATTTAGACTTACAAACACATCTGTCTATATAGGAGGAAATAGAGTGAAACCTAAAAACTCAAACTGTTTCTGCTAATGAATGCTTCAATATAGAAGAGTGAATATTGGGCAGCTAAGTGGACCTTAGTGAAGTGATCATTACCACAGAGATCATCAAGGTCGGATGAAAAAAATTTTGCCGAATATTCAGAAAAACAGTAGTTTTTTGGAAGCTTGGCACACCTTTCAATGAAGGTGTTTTACGCAGTCTTTGCTTGTGGCTATTTCAGAGGAAACAAACCACAAAGACAGAACTTAGAAATCTTTATTTGTCAAGTTTCAAGGAGCTAGCACAACCGTGTTTGATTTAGACTTAAAAAACACATCTATCTGTTATAGGAGGAAATAGAGTGAAACCTAAAAATTCAAACTGTTACTGGTAACGAACGCTTCATCCTAGAAGAGTGAAAATTGGGCAGCTAAGTGGACTTAGTGAACTGATCATTACCACAGAGATCATCAAAGTCGGATGAAAAAAAATTTGCCGAGTATTCAGAAAACAGTAGTATTTTGGAAGCTTGGAACACCTTTCCAATGAATGTGTTTTACGCAGTCTTTGCTTGTGGCTATTTCAAGAGGAAACAAACCACAAACACAGAACTTAGAACTAATTTATTTTGTCAACTTTCAGGAGCTAGCACAAACCGTGTTTGATTTAGACTTAAAAAACACATCTATCTGTATAGGAGCAAATAGAGTGAAACCTAAAAATTCAAACTGTTACTGGTAACGAACGCTTCATACTAGAAGAGTTAAAATTGGGCAGCTAAGTGGACTTAGTGAACTGATCAGTTTCAGGGAGCTATCACAAACCGTGTTTGATTTAGACTTAAAAAACACGTCTATCTGTATAGGAGGAAATAGAGTGAAACCTAAAAATTCAAACTGTTACTGGTAACGAAGCTTCATCCTAGAAGAGTGAAAATTGGGCAGCTAAGTGGACTTAGTGAACTGATCATTACCACAGAGGTCATCAAGGTCGGATGAAAAAAATTTGCCGATTATTAAGAAAACGAGTAGTATTTTGGAAGCTTGGAACACGTTTCAATGAATGTGTTTTACGCAGTCTTTGCTTGTGGCTATTTCAAGAGGAAACAAAACACAAAGACAGAACTTAGAACAACTTTATTTTGTCAAGTTTCAAGGAGCTAGCACAAACCGTGTTTGATATAGACTTCCAAACACATCTATCTATATAGGAGGAAATAGAGTGAAACCTAAAAACTCAAACTGTTACTGGTAACGAACGCTTCATCCTAGAAGAGTGAAAATTGGGCAGCTAAGTGGACTTAGTGAACTGATCATTACCACAGAGATCATCAAGGTCGGATGAAAAAAAATTTGCCGAGTATTCAGAAAACAGTAGTTTTTTGAAAGCTTGGCACACCTTTCAAATGAAGGTGTTTTACCGAGTCTTGCTAGTGGCTATTTCAAGAGGAAACAAACCACAAAGACAGACCTTAGAACTACTTTATTTTGTCAAGTTTCAAGGAGCTAGCACAAACCGTGTTTGATTTAGACTTAAAAAACACATCTATCTGTATAGGAGGAAATAGAGTGAAACCTAAAAATTCAAACTGTTACTGGTAACGAACGCTTCATCCTAGAAGAGTGAAATTGGGCGGCTAAGTGGACTTAGTGAACTGATCATTACCACAGAGATCATCAAGGTCGGATGAAAAAAAATTTGCCGAGTATTCAGAAAACCAGTAGTATTTTGGAAGCTTGGAACACCTTTCCAATGAATGTGTTTTACGCAGTCTTTGCTTGTGGCTATTTCAAGAGGAAACAAACCACAAAGACATAACTTAGAACTACTTTATTTTGTCAAGTTTCAAGGAGCTAAAACAAACTGTGTTTGATTTAGACTTAAAAAACACATGTATCTGTATAGGAGGAAATAGAGTGAAACCTAAAAATTCAAACTGTTACTGGTAACGAACGCTCATCCTAGAAGAGTGAAAATTGGTTAGCTAAGTGGACTTAGTGAACTGATCAGTTTCAGGGAGCTATCAAAAACCGTGTTTTGATTTAGACTTAAAAAACACATCTATCTGTATATTAGGAAATAGAGTGAAACCTAAAAATTCAAACTGTTACTGGTAACGAACGCTTCATCCTAGAAGAGTGAAAATTGGGCAGCTAAGTGGACTTAGTGAACTGATCATTACCACAGAGATCATCAAGAACGGATGAAAAAAAATTTGCCGAGTATTCAGAAAACAAGTAGTATGTTGGAAGCTTGGAAAACCTTTCCAATGAATGTGTTTTACGCAGTCTTTGCTTGTGGCTATTTCAAGAGGAAACAAACCACAAAGACAGAACTTAGAACTACTTTATTTTGTCAAGTTTCAAGGAGATAGCACAAACCATGTTTGATTTAGACTTAAAAAACACATCTATCTGTATAGGTAGAAATAGAGTGAAACTAAAAATTCAAACTGTTACTTGTAACGAAGGCTTCATCCTAGAAGAGTGAAAATTGGGCAGCTAAGTGGACTTCGTGAACTGATCATTACCACAGAGATCATCAAGGTCGGATGAAAAAAAATTTGCCGATTATTAAGAAAACGAGTAGTATTTTGGAAGCTGGGAACACGTTTCCATGAATGTGTTTACACAGTCTTGCTTGTGGCTATTTCAAGAGGAAAACAAACCACAAAGACAGAACTTAGAACAACTTTATTTTGTCAAGTTTCAAGGAGCTAGGAAAAACCGTGTTTGATTTAGACTTCCAAACACATCTATCTATATAGGAGGAAATAGAGTGAAACCTAAAAACTCAAACTGTTTCGGGATAGGAACGCATCATCCTAGAAGAGTGAAAATTGGGCAGCTAAGTGGACTTAATGAAGTGATCATTACCACAGAGATCATCAAGGTCGGATGAAAAAAATTTGCCGATTATCAGAAGACCAGTAGTATTTTGGAGGCTTGGCACACCTTTCCAATGAATGTGTTTTACGCAGTCTTTGCTAGTGGCTATTTCAAGAGGAAACAAACCACAAAGACAGAACTTAGAACGACTTTATTTTGTCAAGTTTCAAGGAGCAAGCACAAAACCGTGTTTGATTTAGACTTAAAAAACTCATCTATCTGTATAGAGGAAATAGAGTGAAACCTAAAATTCAAACTGTTACTGGTAACGAACGCTTCATCCTAGAAGAGTGAAAATTGGGCAGCTAAGTGGACTTAGTGAACTGATCATTACCACAGAGATCATCAAGGTCGGATGAAAAAAAATTTGCCGAGTATTCAGAAAACCAGTAGTTTTTTGGAAGCTTGGCACACCTTTCCAATGAAGGTGTTTTACCCCAGTCTTTGCTTGTGGCTATTTCAAGAGGAAACAAACCACAAAGACAGAACTTAGAACTACTTTATTTTGTCAAGTTTCAAGGAGCTAGCACAAACCGTGTTTGATTTAGACTTAAAAAACTCATCTATCTGTATAGGAGGAAATAGAGTGAAACCTAAAAATTCAAACTGTTACTGGTAACGAACGCTTCATCCTAGAAGTGTGAAAATTGGGCAGCTAAGTGGACTTAGTGAACTGATCATTACCACAGAGATCATCAAGGTCCGATGAAATAAAATTTGCCGAGTATTCAGAAAACCAGTAGTATTTTGGAAGCTTGGAAGACCTTTCCAATGAATGCGTTTTACGCAGTCTTTGCTTGTGGCTATTTCAAGAGGAAACAAACCACAAAGACAGAACTTAGAACAACTTTATTTTGTCAAGTTTCAAGGAGCTAGCACAAACCGTGTTTGATTTAGACTTAAAAAACACATCTATCTGTATAGGATAAAATAGAGTGAAACCTAAAAATTCAAAACTGTTACTGGTAACGAACGCTTCATCCTAGAAGAGTGAAAATTGGGCAGCTAAGTGGACTTAGTGAACTGATCATTATACAGAGATCATCCAGGTCGGATGAAAAAAAATTTGCCGAGTATCAGAAGACCAGTAGTATTTTGGAAGCTTGGCACACCTTTCAATGAAGGTGTTTTACCCAGTCTTTGCTTGTGGCTATTTCAAGAGGAAACAAACCACAAAGACAGAACTTAGAACTACTTTATTTTGTCAAGTTTCAAGGAGCTAGCACAAACCGTGTTTGATTTAGACTTAAAAAACACATCTATCTGTATAGGAGAAATAGAGTGAAACCTAAAAAATTCAAACTGTTACTGGTAACGAACGCTTCATCCTAGAAGTGTGAAAATTGGGCAGCTAAGTGGACTTAGTGAACTGATCATTACCACAGAGATCATCAAGGTCCGATGAAATAAAATTTGCCGAGTATTCAGAAAACCAGTAGTATTTTGGAAGCTTGGAAGACCTTTCCAATGAATGTGTTTTACGCAGTCTTTGCTTGTGGCTATTTCAAGAGGAAACAAACCACAAAGACAGAACTTAGAACAACTTTATTTTGTCAAGTTTCAAGGAGCTAGCACAAACCGTGTTTGATTTAGACTTCCAAACACATCTATCTGTATAGGAGGAAATAGAGTGAAACCTAAAAACTCAAACTGTTTCTGCTAATGAACGCTTCATTATAGAAGAGTGAATATTGGGCAGCTAAGTGGACTTAGTGAAGTGATCATTACCACAGAGATCATCAAGGTCGGATGAAAAAAAATTTGCCGAGTATTCAGAAAACCAGTAGTATTTTGGAAGCTTGGAACACCTTTCCAATGAATGTGTTTTACGCAGTCTTTGCTAGTGGCTATTTCAAGAGGAAACAAACCACAAAGACAGAACTTAGAACGACTTTATTTTGTCAAGTTTCAAGGAGCTAGCACAAACCGTGTTTGATTTAGACTTCCAAACACATCTATCTATATAGGATGAAATAGAGTGAAACCTAAAAACTCAAACTGTTACTGGTAACGAACGCTTCATCCTAGAAAAGTGAAAATTGGGCAGCTAACTGGACAAAGTGAACTGATCATCACCACAGAGATCATCAAGGTCGGATGAAAAAAAAATTTGCCGATTATTAAGAAAACGAGTAGTATTTTGGAAGCTTGGAACACGTTTCCAATGAATGTGTTTTACGCAGTCTTTGCTTGTGGCTATTTCAAGAGGAAACAAACCACAAAGACAGAACTTAGAACAACTTTATTTTGTCAAGTTTCAAGGAGCTAGGAAAAACCGTGTTTGATTTAGACTTCCAAACACATCTATCTATATAGGAGGAAATAGAGTGAAACCTAAAAACTCAAACTGTTTCGGGTAATGAACGCATCATCCTAGAAGAGTGAAAATTGGGCAGCTAAGTGGACTTAATGAAGTGATCATTACCACAGAGATCATCAAGGTCGGATGAAAAAAATATTTGCCGATTATCAGAAGACCAGTAGTATTTTGGAAGCTTGGCACACCTTTCCAATGAATGTGTTTTACGCAGTCTTTGCTAGTGGCTATTTCAAGAGGAAACAAACCACAAAGACAGAACTTAGAACGACTTTATTTTGTCAAGTTTCAAGGAGCTAGCACAAACCGTGTTTGATTTAGACTTAAAAAACACATCTATCTGTATAGGAGGAAATAGAGTGAAACCTAAAGATTCAAACTTTTACTGGTAATGAACGCTTCATCCTAGAAGTGTGAAAATTGGGCAGCTAAGTGGACTTAGTGAACTGATCATTACCACAAAGATCATCAAGGTCGGATGAAAAAAAATTTGCCGAGTATTCAGAAAACCAGTAGTATTTTGGAAGCTTGGAAGACCTTTCAAATGAATGTGTTTTACGCAGTCTTTGCTTGTGGCTATTTCAAGAGGAAACAAACCACAAAGACAGAACTTAGAACAACTTTATTTTGTCAAGTTTCAAGGAGCTAGCACAAACCGTGTTTGATTTAGACTTCCAAACACATCTGTCTATATAGGAGGAAATAGAGTGAAACCTAAAAACTCAAACTGTTTCTGCTAATGAACGCTTCATCCTAGAAGAGTGAAAATTGGAAAGCTAAGTGGACTTAGTGAACTGATCATTACCACAGAGATCATCAAGGTCGGATGAAAAAAAATTTGCCGAGTATTCAGAAAACCAGTAGTATTTTGGAAGCTTGGAACACCTTTCCAATGAATGTGTTTTACGCAGTCTTTGCTAGTGGCTATTTCAAGAGGAAACAAACCACAAAGACAGAACTTAGAACGACTTTATTTTGTCAAGTTTCAAGGAGCTAGCACAAACCGTGTTTGATTTAGACTTCCAAACACATCTATCTATATAGGATGAAATAGAGTGAAACCTAAAAATTCAAACTGTTACTGGTAACGAACGCTTCATCCTAGAAAAGTGAAAATTGGGCAGCTAAGTGGACAAAGTGAACTGATCATTACCACAGAGATCATCAAGGTCGGATGAAAAAAAATTTGCTGAGTATTCAGAAAACCAGTAGTATTTTGGAAGCTTGGAACACCTTTCCAATGAATGTGTTTTACGCAGTCTTTGCTTGTGGCTATTTCAAGAGGAAACAAACCACAAAGACATAACTTAGAACTACTTTATTTTGTCAAGTTTCAAGGAGCTAAAACAAACCGTGTTTGATTTAGACTTAAAAAACACATCTATCTGTATAGGAGGAAATAGAGTGAAACCTAAAAATTCAAACTGTTACTGGTAACGAACGCTTCATCCTAGAAGAGTGAAAATTGGGCAGCTAAGTGGACTTAGTGAACTGATCAGTTTCAGGGAGCTATCACAAACCGTGTTTGATTTAGACTTAAAAAACACATCTATCTGTATATTAGGAAATAGAGTGAAACCTAAAAATTCAAACTGTTACTGGTAACGAACGCTTCATCCTAGAAGAGTGAAAATTGGGCAGCTAAGTGGACTTAGTGAACTGATCATTACCACAGAGATCATCAAGAACGGATGAAAAAAAATTTGCCGAGTATTCAGAAAACAAGTAGTATGTTGGAAGCTTGGAACACCTTTCCAATGAAGGTGTTTTACGCAGTCTTGGCTTGTGGCTATTTCAAGAGGAAACAAACCACAAAGACAGAACTTAGAACTACTTTATTTTGTCAAGTTTCAAGGAGATAGCACAAACCATGTTTGATTTAGACTTAAAAAACACATCTATCTGTATAGGAAGAAATAGAGTGAAACCTAAAAATTCAAACTGTTACTGGTAACGAACGCTTCATCCTAGAAGAGTGAAAATTGGGCAGCTAAGTGGACTTAGTGAACTGATCATCACCACAGAGATCATCAAGGTCGGATGAAAAAAAAATTTGCCGATTATTAAGAAAACGAGTAGAATTTTGGAAGCTTGGAACACGTTTCCAATGAATGTGTTTTACGCAGTCTTTGCTTGTGGCTATTTCAAGAGGAAACAAACCACAAAGACAGAACTTAGAACAACTTTATTTTGTCAAGTTTCAAGGAGCTAGGAAAAACCGTGTTTGATTTAGACTTCCAAACACATCTATCTATATAGGAGGAAATAGAGTGAAACCTAAAAACTCAAACTGTTTCGGGTAATGAACGCATCATCCTAGAAGAGTGAAAATTGGGCAGCTAAGTGGACTTAATGAAGTGATCATTACCACAGAGATCATCAAGGTCGGATGAAAAAAAATTTGCCGATTATCAGAAGACCAGTAGTATTTTGGAAGCTTGGCACACCTTTCCAATGAATGTGTTTTACGCAGTCTTTGCTAGTGGCTATTTCAAGAGGAAACAAACCACAAAGACAGAACTTAGAACGACTTTATTTTGTCAAGTTTCAAGGAGCTAGCACAAACCGTGTTTGATTTAGACTTAAAAAACACATCTATCTGTATAGGAGGAAATAGAGTGAAACCTAAAGATTCAAACTTTTACTGGTAATGAACGCTTCATCCTAGAAGTGTGAAAATTGGGCAGCTAAGTGGACTTAGTGAACTGATCATTACCACAAAGATCATCAATGTCGGATGAAAAAAAATTTGCCGAGTATTCAGAAAACCAGTAGTATTTTGGAAGCTTGGAAGACCTTTCAAATGAATGTGTTTTACGCAGTCTTTGCTTGTGGCTATTTCAAGAGGAAACAAACCACAAAGACAGAACTTAGAACAACTTTATTTTGTCAAGTTTCAAGGAGCTAGCACAAACCGTGTTTGATTTAGACTTCCAAACACATCTGTCTATATAGGAGGAAATAGAGTGAAACCTAAAAACTCAAACTGTTTCTGCTAATGAACGCTTCATTATAGAAGAGTGAATATTGGGCAGCTAAGTGGACTTAGTGAAGTGATCATTACCACAGAGATCATCAAGGTCGGTTGAAAAAAATTTTGCCGAATATTCAGAAAAACAGTAGTTTTTTGGAAGCTTGGCACACCTTTCCAATGAAGGTGTTTTACGCAGTCTTTGCTTGTGGCTATTTCAAGAGAAAACAAACCACAAAGACAGAACTTAGAACTACTTTATTTTGTCAAGTTTCAAGGAGCTAGCACAAATCGTGTTTGACTTAGACTTAAAAAACACATCTATCTGTATAGGAGGAAATAGAGTGAAACCTAAAAATTCAAACTGTTACTGGTAACGAACGCTTCATCCTAGAAGAGTGAAAATTGGGCAGCTATGTGGACTTAGTGAACTGATCAGTTTCATGGAGCTATCACAAACCATGTTTGATTTAGACTTAAAAAACACATCTATCTGTATAGGAGGAAATAGAGTGAAACCTAAAAATTCAAACTGTTACTGGTAATGAACGCTTCATCCTAGAAGAGTGAAAATTGGGCAGCTAAGTGGACTTAGTGAACTGATCATTACCACAGAGATCATCAAGGTCGGATGAAAAAAAATTTGCCGAGTATTCAGAAAACAAGTAGTATGTTGGAAGCTTGGAACACCTTTCCAATGAATGTGTTTTACGCAGTCTTTGCTTGTGGCTACTTAGGAGGAAACAAACCACAAAGACAGAACTTAGAACTACTTTATTTTGTCAAGTTTCAAGGAGCTAGCACAAACCGTGTTTGATTTAGACTTAAAAAACACATCTATCTGTATAGGAGGAAATAGATTGAAACCTAAAAATTCAAACTGTTACTGGTAACGAACGCTTCATCCTAGAAGAGTGAAAATTGGGCAGCTAAGTGGACTTAGTGAACTGATCATTACCACAGAGATCATCAAAGTCGGATGAAAAAAAATTTGCCGATTATTAAGAAAACGAGTAGTATTTTGGAAGCTTAGAACACGTTTCCAATGAATGTGTTTTACGCAGTCTTTGCTTGTGGCTATTTCAAGAGGAAACAAAACACAAAGACAGAACTTAGAACAACTTTATTTTGTCAAGTTTCAAGGAGCTAGCACAAACCGTGTTTGATATAGACTTCCAAACACATCTATCTATATAGGAGGAAATAGAGTGAAACCTAAAAACTCAAACTGTTACTGGTAACGAATGCTTCATCCTAGAAGAGTGAAAATTGGGCAGCTAAGTGGACTTAGTGAACTGATCATTACCACAGAGATCATCAAGGTCGGATGAAAAAAAATTTGCCGAGTATTCAGAAAACCAGTAGTTTTTTGGAAGCTTGGCACACCTTTCAAATGAAGGTGTTTTACCGAGTCTTTGCTTGTGGCTATTTCAAGAGGAAACAAACCACAAATACAGAACTTAGAACTACTTTATTTTGTCAAGTTTAGGAGCTAGCACAAAAAGTGTTGGATTTAGACTTAAAAAACACATCTATCTGTATAGGAGGAAATAGACTGAAACCTAAAAATTCAAACTGTTACTGGTAACGAACCCTTCATCCTAGAAGAGTGAAAATTGGGCAGCTAAGTGGACTTAGTGAACTGATCATTACCACAGAGATCATCAAGGTCGGATGAAAAAAAATTTGCCGAGTATTTAGAAAACCAGTAGTATTTTGGAAGCTTGGAACACCTTTCCAATGAATGTGTTTTACGCAGTCTTTGCTTGTGGCTATTTCAAGAGGAAACAAACCACAAAGACAGAACTTAGAACAACTTTATTTTGTCAAGTTTCAAGGAGCTAGCACAAACCGTGTTTGATTTAGACTTCCAAACACATCTATCTATATAGGAGGAAATAGAGTGAAACCTAAAAACTCAAACTGTTACTGGTAACGAACGCTTCATCCTAGAAGAGTGAATATTGGGCAGCTAAGTGGACTAAGTGAACTGATCATTACCACAGAGATCATCAAAGTCGGATGAAAAAAAATTTGCCGAGTATTCAGAAAACCAGTAGTATTTTGGAAGCTTGGAACACCTTTCCAATGAATGTGTTTTACGCAGTCTTTGCTTGTGGCTATTTCAAGAGGAAACAAACCACAAAGGCAGAACTTAGAACTACTTTATTTTGTCAAGTTTCAAGGAGCTAGCACAAACCGTGTTTGATTTAGACTTAAAAAACACATCTATCTGTATAGGAGGAAATAGAGTGAAACCTAAAAATTCAAACTGTTACTGGTAACGAACGCTTCATCCTAGAAGAGTGAAAATTGGGCAGCTAAGTGGACTTAGTGAACTGATCATTACCACAGAGATCATCAAGGTCGGATGAAAAAAAATTTGCCGAGTATTAAGAAAACGAGTAGTATTTTGGAAGCTTGGAACACGTTTCCAATGAATGTGTTTTACGCAGTCTTGTCTTGTGGCTATTTCAAGAGGAAACAAACCACAAAGACAGAACTTAGAACAACTTTATTTTGTCAAGTTGCAATTAGCTAGCAAAAACCGTGTTTGATTTAGACTTCCAAACACATCTATCTATATAGGAGGAAATAGAGTGAAACCTAAAAACTCAAACTGTTTCTGCTAATGAACGCTTCATTATAGAAGAGTGAATATTGGGCAGCTTAGTGGACTTAGTGAAGTGATCATTACCACAGAGATCATCAAGGTCGGATGAAAAAAAATTTGCCGATTATTCAGAAAAACAGTAGTTTTTTGGAAGCTTGGCACACCTTTCCAATGAAGGTGTTTTACGCAGTCTTTGCTTGTGGCTATTTCAAGAGGAAACAAACCACGAAGACAGAACTTAGAACTACTTTATTTTGTCAATTTTCAAGGAGCTAGCACAAACCGTGTTTGATTTAGACTTAAAAAACACATCTATCTGTATAGGAGGAAATAGAGTGAAACCTAAAAATTCAAACTGTTACTGGTAACGAACGCTTCATCCTAGAAGAGTGAAAATTGGGCAGCTAAGTGGACTTAGTGAACTGATCATTACCACAGAGATCATCAAGGTCGGATGAAAAAAAATTTGCTGAGTATTTTGAAAACCAGTAGTATTTTGGAAGCTTGAAACACCTTTCCAATGAATGTGTTTTACGCAGTCTTTGCTTGTGGCTATTTCAAGAGGAAACAAACCACAAAGGCAGAATTTAGAACTACTTTATTTTGTCAAGTTTCAAGGAGCTAGCACAAACCGTGTTTGATTTAGACTTAAATAACACATCTATCTGTATAGGAGGAAATAGAGTGAAACCTAAAAATTCAAACTGTTACTGGTAACGAACGCTTCATCCTAGAAGAGTGAAAATTGGGCAGCTAAGTGGACTTAGTGAACTGATCATTACCACAGAGATCATCAAGGTCGGATGAAAAAAAATTTGCCGAGTATTCAGAAAACCAGTAGTATTTTAGAAGCTTGGAACACCTTTCCAATGAATGTGTTTTACGCAGTCTTTGATTCTGGCTATTTCAAGAGGAAACAAACCACAAAGACAGAACTTAGAACAACTTTATTTTGTCAAGTTTCAATTAGCTAGCAAAAACCGTGTTTGATTTAGACTTCCAAACACATCTGTCTATATAGGAGAAAATAGAGTGAAACCTAAAAACTCAAACTGTTTCTGCTAATGAACGCTTCATTATAGAATAGTGAATATTGGGCAGCTAAGTGGACTTAGTGAAGTGATCATTACCACAGAGATCATCTAGGTCGGATGAAAAAAAATTTGCCGATTATTCAGAAAAACAGTAGTTTTTTGGAAGCTTGGCACACCTTTCCAATGAATGTGTTTTACGCAGTCTTTGCTTGTGGCTATTTCAAGAGGAAACAAACCACAAAGGCAGAACTTAGAACTACTTTATTTTGTCAAGTTTCAAGGAGCTAGCACAAACCGTGTTTGATTTAGACTTAAAAAACACATCTATCTGTATAGGAGAAAATAGAGTGAAACCTAAAAATTCAAACTGTTACTGGTAACGAACGCTTCATCCTAGAAGAGTGAAAATTGTGTAGCTAAGTGGACTTAGTGAACTGATCATTATACAGAGATCATCCAGGTCGGATGAAAAAATATTTGCCGAGTATCAGAAGAACAGTAGTATTTTGGAAGCTTGGCACACCTTTCCAATGAAGGTGTTTTACCCAGTCTTTGCTTGTGGCTATTTCAAGAGGAAACAAACCACAAAGACAGAACTTAGAACTACTTTATTTTGTCAAGTTTCAAGGAGCTAGCAGAAACCGTGTTTGATGTAGACTTAAAAAACACACCTATCTGTATAGGAGGAAATAGAGTGAAACCTAAAAATTCAAACTGTTACTGGTAACGAACGCTTCATCCTAGAAGTGTGAAAATTGGGCAGCTAAGTGGACTTAGTGAACTGATCATTACCACAGAGATCATCAAGGTCCGATGAAATAAAATTTGCCGAGTGTTCAGAAAACCAGTAGTATTTTGGAAGCTTGGAAGACCTTTCCAATGAATGTGTTTTACGCAGTCTTTGCTTGTGGCTATTTCAAGAGGAAACAAACCACAAAGACAGAACTTAGAACAACTTTATTTTGTCAAGTTTCAAGGAGCTAGCACAAACCGTGTTTGATTTAGACTTCCAAACACATCTATCTATATAGGAGGAAATAGAGTGAAACCTAAAAACTCAAACTGTTTCTGCTAATGAACGCTTCATTATAGAAGAGTGAATATTGGGCAGCTAAGTGGACTTAGTGAAGTGATCATTACCACAGAGATCATCAAGGTCGGATGAAAAAAAATTTGCCGAATATTCAGAAAAACAGTAGTTTTTTGGAAGCTTGGCACACCTTTCCAATGAAGGTGTTTTACGCAGTCTTTGGTTGTGGCAATTTCAAGAGGAAACAAACCACAAAGACAGAACTTAGAACTACTTTATTTTGTCAAGTTTCAAGGAGCTAGCACAAACCGTGTTTGATTTAGACTTAAAAAACACATCTATCTGTATAGGAGGAAATAGAGTGAAACCTAAAAATTCAAACTGTTACTGGTAACGAACGCTTCATCCTAGAAGAGTGAAAATTGGGCAGCTAAGTGGACTTAGTGAACTGATCATTACCACAGAGATCATCAAAGTCGGATGAAAAAAAATTTGCCGAGTATTCAGAAAACCAGTAGTATTTTGGAAGCTTGGAACACCTTTCCAATGAATGTGTTTTACGCAGTCTTTGCTTGTGGCTATTTCAAGAGGAAACAAACCACAAACACAGAACGTAGAACTAATTTATTTTGTCAACTTTCAAGGAGCTAGCACAAACCGTGTTTGATTTAGACTTAAAAAACACATCTATCTGTATAGGAGGAAATAGAGTGAAACCTAAAAATTCAAACTGTTACTGGTAACGAACGCTTCATCCTAGAAGAGTGAAAATTGGGCAGCTAAGTGGACTTAGTGAACTGATCAGTTTCAGGGAGCTATCACAAACCGTGTTTGATTTAGACTTAAAAAACACATCTATCTGTATAGGAGGAAATAGAGTGAAACCTAAAAATTCAAACTGTTACTGGTAACGAACGCTTCATCCTAGAAGAGTGAAAATTGGGCAGCTAAGTGGACTTAGTGAACTGATCATTACCACAGAGATCATCAAGGTCGGATGAAAAAAAATTTGCCGAGTATTCAGAAAACAAGTAGTATGTTGGAAGCTTGGAACACCTTTCCAATGAATTTGTTTTACGCAGTCTTTGCTTGTGGCTATTTCAAGAGGAAACAAACCACAAAGACAGAACTTAGAAATACTTTATTTTGTCAAGTTTCAAGGAGCTAGCACAAACCGTGTTTGATTTAGACTTAAAAAACACATCTATCTGTATAGGAGGAAATAGAGTGAAACCTAAAAATTCAAACTGTTACTGGTAACGAACGCTTCATCCTAGAAGAGTGAAAATTGGGCAGCTAAGTGGACTTAGTGAACTGATCATTATACAGAGATCATCCAGGTCGGATGAAAAAAAATTTGCCGAGTATCAGAAGACCAGTAGTATTTTGGAAGCTTGGCACACCTTTCCAATGAAGGTGTTTTACCCAGTCTTTGCTTGTGGCTATTTCAAGAGGAAACAAACCACAAAGACAGAACTTAGAACTACTTTATTTTGTCAAGTTTCAAGGAGCTAGCACAAACCGTGTTTGATTTAGACTTAAAAAACACATCTATCTGTATAGGAGGAAATAGAGTGAAACCTAAAAATTCAAACTGTTACTGGTAACGAACGCTTCATCCTAGAAGTGTGAAAATTGGGCAGCTAAGTGGACTTAGTGAACTGATCATTACCACAGAGATCATCAAGGTCGGTTGAAATAAAATTTGCCGAGTATTCAGAAAACCAGTAGTATTTTGGAAGCTTGGAAGACCTTTCCAATGAATGTGTTTTACGCAGTCTTTGCTTGTGGCTATTTCAAGAGGAAACAAACCACAAAGACAGAACTTAGAACAACTTTATTTTGTCAAGTTTCAAGGAGCTAGCACAAACCGTGTTTGATTTAGACTTCCAAACACATCTGTCTATATAGGAGGAAATAGAGTGAAACCTAAAAACTCAAACTGTTTCTGCTAATGAACGCTTCATTATAGAAGAGTGAATATTGGGCAGCTAAGTGGACTTAGTGAAGTGATCATTACCACAGAGATCTTCAAGGTCAGATGAAAAAAATTTTGCCGAATATTCAGAAAAACAGTAGTTTTTTGGAAGCTTGGCACACCTTTCCAATGAAGGTGTTTTACGCAGTCTTTGCTTGTGGCTATTTCAAGAGGAAACAAACCACAAAGACAGAACTTAGAACTACTTTATTTTGTCAAGTTTCAAGGAGCTAGCACAAACCGTGTTTGATTTACACTTAAAAAACATATCTATCTGTATAGGAGGAAATAGAGTGAAACCTAAAAATTCAAACTGTTACTGGTAACGAACGCTTCATCCTAGAAGAGTGAAAATTGGGCAGCTAAGTGGACTTAGTGAACTCATCATTACCACAGAGATCATCAAAGTCGGATGAAAAAAAATTTGCCAAGTATTCAGAAAACCGGTAGTATTTTGAAAGCTTGGAACACCTTTCCAATGAATGTGTTTTATGCAGTCTTTGCTTGTGGCTATTTCAAGAGGAAACAAACCACAAAGACAGAACTTAGAACTACATTATTTTGTCAAGTTTCAAGGAGCTAGCACAAACCGTGTTTGATTTAGACTTAAAAAACACATCTATCTGTATAGGAGGAAATAGAGTGAAACCTAAAAATTCAAACTGTTACTGGTAACGAACGCTTCATCCTAGAAGAGTGAAAATTGGGCAGCTAAGTGGACTTAGTGAACTGATCATTATACTGAGGTCATCCAGGTCGGATGAAAAAAAATTTGCCGAGTACTCAGAAAACCAGTAGTATTTTGGAAGCTTGGAACACCTTTCCAATGAATGTGTTTTACGCAGTCTTTGCTTGTGGCTATTTCAAGAGGAAACAAACCACAAAGGAAGAACTTAGAACTACTTTATTTTGTCAAGTTTCAAGGAGCTAGCACAAACCGTGTTTGATTTAGACTTAAAAAACACATCTATCTGTATAGGAGGAAATAGAGTGAAACCTAAAAATTCAAACTGTTACTGGTAACGAACGCTTCATCCTAGAAGAGTGAAAATTGGGCAGCTAAGTGGACTTAGTGAACTGATCATTACCACAGAGATCATCAAGGTCGGATGAAAAAAAATTTGCCGAGTATTCAGAAAACAAGTAGTATGTTGGAAGCTTGGAACACCTTTCCAATGAATTTGTTTTACGCAGTCTTTGCTTGTGGCTATTTCAAGAGGAAACAAACCACAAAGACAGAACTTAGAAATACTTTATTTTGTCAAGTTTCAAGGAGCTAGCACAAACCGTGTTTGATTTAGACTTAAAAAACACATCTATCTGTATAGGAGGAAATAGAGTGAAACCTAAAAATTCAAACTGTTACTGGTAACGAACGCTTCATCCTAGAAGAGTGAAAATTGGGCAGCTAAGTGGACTTAGTGAACTGATCATTATACAGAGATCATCCAGGTCGGATGAAAAAAAATTTGCCGAGTATCAGAAGACCAGTAGTATTTTGGAAGCTTGGCACACCTTTCCAATGAAGGTGTTTTACCCAGTCTTTGCTTGTGGCTATTTCAAGAGGAAACAAACCACAAAGACAGAACTTAGAACTACTTTATTTTGTCAAGTTTCAAGGAGCTAGCACAAACCGTGTTTGATTTAGACTTAAAAAACACATCTATCTGTATAGGAGGAAATAGAGTGAAACCTAAAAATTCAAACTGTTACTGGTAACGAACGCTTCATCCTAGAAGTGTGAAAATTGGGCAGCTAAGTGGACTTAGTGAACTGATCATTACCACAGAGATCATCAAGGTCGGTTGAAATAAAATTTGCCGAGTATTCAGAAAACCAGTAGTATTTTGGAAGCTTGGAAGACCTTTCCAATGAATGTGTTTTACGCAGTCTTTGCTTGTGGCTATTTCAAGAGGAAACAAACCACAAAGACAGAACTTAGAACAACTTTATTTTGTCAAGTTTCAAGGAGCTAGCACAAACCGTGTTTGATTTAGACTTCCAAACACATCTGTCTATATAGGAGGAAATAGAGTGAAACCTAAAAACTCAAACTGTTTCTGCTAATGAACGCTTCATTATAGAAGAGTGAATATTGGGCAGCTAAGTGGACTTAGTGAAGTGATCATTACCACAGAGATCTTCAAGGTCGGATGAAAAAAATTTTGCCGAATATTCAGAAAAACAGTAGTTTTTTGGAAGCTTGGCACACCTTTCCAATGAAGGTGTTTTACGCAGTCTTTGCTTGTGGCTATTTCAAGAGGAAACAAACCACAAAGACAGAACTTAGAACTACTTTATTTTGTCAAGTTTCAAGGAGCTAGCACAAACCGTGTTTGATTTACACTAAAAAAACATATCTATCTGTATAGGAGGAAATAGAGTGAAACCTAAAAATTCAAACTGTTACTGGTAACGAACGCTTCATCCTAGAAGAGTGAAAATTGGGCAGCTAAGTGGACTTAGTGAACTCATCATTACCACAGAGATCATCAAAGTCGGATGAAAAAAAATTTGCCGAGTATTCAGAAAACCGGTAGTATTTTGAAAGCTTGGAACACCTTTCCAATGAATGTGTTTTATGCAGTCTTTGCTTGTGGCTATTTCAAGAGGAAACAAACCACAAAGACAGAACTTAGAACTACATTATTTTGTCAAGTTTCAAGGAGCTAGCACAAACCGTGTTTGATTTAGACTTAAAAAACACATCTATCTGTATAGGAGGAAATAGAGTGAAACCTAAAAATTCAAACTGTTACTGGTAACGAACGCTTCATCCTAGAAGAGTGAAAATTGGGCAGCTAAGTGGACTTAGTGAACTGATCATTATACTGAGGTCATCCAGGTCGGATGAAAAAAAATTTGCCGAGTATTCAGAAAACCAGTAGTATTTTGGAAGCTTGGAACACCTTTCCAATGAATGTGTTTTACGCAGTCTTTGCTTGTGGCTATTTCAAGAGGAAACAAACCACAAAGGAAGAACTTAGAACTACTTTATTTTGTCAAGTTTCAAGGAGCTAGCACAAACCGTGTTTGATTTAGACTTAAAAAACACATCTATCTGTATAGGAGGAAATAGAGTGAAACCTAAAAATTCAAACTGTTACTGGTAACGAACGCTTCATCCTAGAAGTGTGAAAATTGGGCAGCTAAGTGGACTTAGTGAACTGATCATGACCACAGAGATCATCAAGGTCGGATGAAAAAAAATTTGCCGAGTATTCAGAAAACCAGTGGTATTTTGGATGCTTGGAACACCTTTCCAATGAATGTGTTTTACGCAGTCTTTGCTTGTGGCTATTTCAAGAGGAAACAAACCACAAAGACAGAACTTAGAACAACTTTATTTTGTCAAGTTTCAAGGAGCTAGCACAAACCGTGTTTGATTTAGACTTCCAAACACATCTATCTATATAGGAGGAAATAGAGTGAAACCTAAAAACTCAAACTGTTTCTGCTAATGAACGCTCCATTATAGAAGAGTGAATATTGGGCAGCTAAGTGGACTTAGTGAAGTGATCATTACCAAAGAGATCATCAAGGTCGGATGAAAAAAAATTTGCCGAATATTCAGAAAAACAGTAGTTTTTTGGAAGCTTGGCACACCTTTCCAATGAAGGTGTTTTACGCAGTCTTTGGTTGTGGCAATTTCAAGAGGAAACAAACCACAAAGACAGAACTTAGAACTACTTTATTTTGTCAAGTTTCAAGGAGCTAGCACAAACCGTGTTTGATTTAGACTTAAAAAACACATCTATCTGTATAGGAGGAAATAGAGTGAAACCTAAAAATTCAAACTGTTACTGGTAACGAACGCTTCATCCTAGAAGAGTGAAAATTGGGCAGCTAAGTGGACTTAGTGAACTGATCATTACCACAGAGATCATCAAAGTCGGATGAAAAAAAATTTGCCGAGTATTCAGAAAACCAGTAGTATTTTGGAAGCTTCGAACACCTTTCCAATGAATGTGTTTTACGCAGTCTTTGCTTGTGGCTATTTCAAGAGGAAACAAACCACAAACACAGAACGTAGAACTAATTTATTTTGTCAACTTTCAAGGAGCTAGCACAAACCGTGTTTGATTTAGACTTAAAAAACACATCTATCTGTATAGGAGGAAATAGAGTGAAACCTAAAAATTCAAACTGTTACTGGTAACGAACGCTTCATCCTAGAAGAGTGAAAATTGGGCAGCTAAGTGGACTTAGTGAACTGATCAGTTTCAGGGAGCTATCACAAACCGTGTTTGATTTAGACTTAAAAAACACATCTATCTGTATAGGAGGAAATAGAGTGAAACCTAAAAATTCAAACTGTTACTGGTAACGAACGCTTCATCCTAGAAGAGTGAAAATTGGGCAGCTAAGTGGACTTAGTTAACTGATCATTACCACAGAGATCATCAAGGTCGGATGAAAAAAAATTTGCCGAGTATTCAGAAAACAAGTAGTATGTTGGAAGCTTGGAACACCTTTCCAATGAATTTGTTTTACGCAGTCTTTGCTTGTGGCTACTTCAAGAGGAAACAAACCACAAAGACAGAACTTAGAACTACTTTATTTTGTCAAGTTTCAAGGAGCTAGCACAAACCGTGTTTGATTGAGACTTAAAAAACACATCTATCTGTATAGGAGGAAATAGAGTGAAACCTAAAAATTCAAACTGTTACTGATAACGAACGCTTCATCCTAGAAGAGTGAAAATTGGGCAGCTAAGTGGACTTAGTGAACTGATCATTACCACAGAGATCATCAAGGTCGGATGAAAAAAAATTTGCCGATTATTCAGAAAACCAGTAGTTTTTTGGAAGCTTGGCACACCTTTCAAATGAAGGTGTTTTACCGAGTCTTTGCTTGTGGCTATTTCAAGAGGAAACAAACCACAAAGACAGAACTTAGAAATACTTTATTTTGTCAAGTTTCAAGGAGCTAGCACAAACCGTGTTTGATTTAGACTTAAAAAACATATCTATCTGTATAGGAGGAAATAGAGTGAAACCTAAAAATTCAAACTGTTACTGGTAACGAACGCTTCATCCTAGAAGAGTGAAAATTGGGCAGCTAAGTGGACTTAGTGAACTGATCATTATGCAGAGATCATCCAGGTCGGATGAAAAAAAATTTGCCGAGTATCAGAAGACCAGTAGTATTTTGGAAGCTTGGCACACATTTCCAATGAAGGTGTTTTACCCAGTCTTTGCTTGTGGCTATTTCAAGAGGAAACGAACCACAAAGACAGAACTTAGAACTACTTTATTTTGTCAAGTTTCAAGGAGCTAGCACAAACCGTGTTTGATTTAGACTTCCAAACACATCTGTCTATATAGGAGGAAATAGAGTGAAACCTAAAAACTCAAACTGTTTCTGCTAATGAACGCTTCATTATAGAAGAGTGAATATTGGGCAGCTAAGTGGACTTAGTGAAGTGATCATTACCACAGAGATCTTCAAGGTCGGATGAAAAAAATTTTGCCGAATATTCAGAAAAACAGTAGTTTTTTGGAAGCTTGGCACACCTTTCCAATGACGGTGTTTTACGCAGTCTTTGCTTGTGGCTATTTCGAGAGGAAACAAACCACAAAGCCAGAACTTACAACTACTTTATTTTGTCAAGTTTCAAGGAGCTAGCACAAACCGTGTTTGATTTACACTTAAAAAACATATCTATCTGTATAGGAGGAAATAGAGTGAAACCTAAAAATTCAAACTGTTACTGGTAACGAACGCTTCATCCTAGAAGAGTGAAAATTGGGCAGCTAAGTGGACTTAGTGAACTGATCATTATACAAAGGTCATCCAGGTCGGATGAAAAAAAATTTGCCGAGTATTCAGAAAACCAGTAGTATTTTGGAAGCTTGGAACACCTTTCCAATGAAGGTGTTTTACGCAGTCTTTGCTTGTGGCTATTTCAAGAGGAAACAAACCACAAAGGCAGAACTTAGAACTACTTTATTTTGTCAAGTTTCAAGGAGCTAGCACAAACCGTGTTTGATTTAGACTTAAAAAACACATCTATCTGTATAGGAGGAAATAGAGTGAAACCTAAAAATTCAAACTGTTACTGGTAACGAACGCTTCATCCTAGAAGAGTGAAAATTGGGCAGCTAAGTGGACTTAGTGAACTGATCATTACCACAGAGATCATCAAGGTCGGATGAAAAAAAAATTGCCGAGTATTCAGAAAACCAGTGGTATTTTGGAAGCTTGGAACACCTTTCCAATGAATGTGTTTTACGCAGTCTTTGCTTGTGGCTATTTCAAGAGGAAACAAACCACAAAGACAGAACTTAGAACAACTTTATTTTGTCAAGTTTCAAGGAGCTAGCACAAACCGTGTTTGATTTAGACTTCCAAACACATCTATCTATATAGGAGGAAATAGAGTGAAACCTAAAAACTCAAACTGTTTCTGCTAATGAACGCTTCATTATAGAAGAGTGAATATTGGGCAGCTAAGTGGACTTAGTGAAGTGATCATTACCACAGAGATCATCAAGGTCGGATGAAAAAAAATTTGCCGAATATTCAGAAAAACAGTAGTTTTTTGGAAGCTTGGCACACCTTTCCAATGAAGGTGTTTTACGCAGTCTTTGGTTGTGGCAATTTCAAGAGGAAACAAACCACAAAGACAGAACTTAGAACTACTTTATTTTGTCAAGTTTCAAGGAGCTAGCACAAACCGTGTTTGATTTAGACTTAAAAAACACATCTATCTGTATAGGAGGAAATAGAGTGAAACCTAAAAATTCAAACTGTTACTGGTAACGAACGCTTCATCCTAGAAGAGTGAAAATTGGGCAGCTAAGTGGACTTAGTGAACTGATCATTACCACAGAGATCATCAAAGTCGGATGAAAAAAAATTTGCCGAGTATTCAGAAAACCAGTAGTATTTTGGAAGCTTGGAACACCTTTCCAATGAATGTGTTTTACGCAGTCTTTGCTTGTGGCTATTTCAAGAGGAAACAAACCACAAACACAGAACGTAGAACTAATTTATTTTGTCAACTTTCAAGGAGCTAGCACAAACCGTGTTTGATTTAGACTTAAAAAACATATCTATCTGTATAGGAGGAAATAGAGTGAAACCTAAAAATTCAAACTGTTACTGGTAACGAACACTTCATCCTAGAAGAGTGAAAAGTGGGCAGCTAAGTGGACTTAGTGAACTGATCTGTTTCAGGGAGCTATCACAAACCGTGTTTGATTTAGACTTAAAAAACACATCTATCTGTATAGGAGGAAATAGAGTGAAACCTAAAAATTCAAACTGTTACTGGTAACGAACGCTTCATCCTAGAAGAGTGAAAATTGGGCAGCTAAGTGGACTTAGTGAACTGATCATTACCACAGAGATCATCAAGGTCGGATGAAAAAAAATTTGCCGAGTATTCAGAAAACAAGTAGTATGTTGGAAGCTTGGAACACCTTTCCAATGAATTTGTTTTACCGAGTCTTTGCTTGTGGCTATTTCAAGAGGAAACAAACCACAAAGACAGAACTTAGAACTACTTTATTTTGTCAAGTTTCAAGGAGCTAGCACAAACCGTGTTTGATTTAGACTTAAAAAACACATCTATCTGTATAGGAGGAAATAGAGTGAAACCTAAAAATTCAAACTGTTACTGATAACGAACGCTTCATCCTAGAAGAGTGAAAATTGGGCAGCTAAGTGGACTTAGTGAACTGATCATTACCACAGAGATCATCAAGGTCGGATGAAAAAAAATTTGCCGATTATTCAGAAAACCAGTAGTTTTTTGGAAGCTTGGCACACCTTTCAAATGAAGGTGTTTTACCGAGTCTTTGCTTGTGGCTATTTCAAGAGGAAACAAACCACAAAGACAGAACTTAGAAATACTTTATTTTGTCAAGTTTCAAGGAGCTAGCACAAACCGTGTTTGATTTAGACTTAAAAAACACATCTATCTGTATAGGAGGAAATAGAGTGAAACCTAAAAATTCAAACTGTTACTGGTAACGAACGCTTCATCCTAGAAGAGTGAAAATTGGGCAGCTAAGTGGACTTAGTGAACTGATCATTATACAGAGATCATCCAGGTCGGATGAAAAAAAATTTGCCGAGTATCAGAAGACCAGTAGTATTTTGGAAGCTTGGCACACCTTTCCAATGAAGGTGTTTTACCCAGTCTTTGCTTGTGGCTATTTCAAGAGGAAACAAACCTCAAAGACAGAACTTAGAACTACTTTATTTTGTCAAGTTTCAAGGAGCTAGCACAAACCGTGTTTGATTTAGACTTAAAAAACACATCTATCTGTATAGGAGGAAATAGAGTGAAACCTAAAAATTCAAACTGTTACTGGTAACGAACGCTTCATCCTAGAAGTGTGAAAATTGGGCAGCTAAGTGGACTTAGTGAACTGATCATTACCACAGAGATCATCAAGGTCGGTTGAAATAAAATTTGCCGAGTATTCAGAAAACCAGTAGTATTTTGGAAGCTTGGAAGACCTTTCCAATGAATGTGTTTTACGCAGTCTTTGCTTGTGGCTATTTCAAGAGGAAACAAACCACAAAGACAGAACTTAGAACAACTTTATTTTGTCAAGTTTCAAGGAGCTAGCACAAACCGTGTTTGATTTAGACTTCCAAACACATCTGTCTATATAGGAGGAAATAGAGTGAAACCTAAAAACTCAAACTGTTTCTGCTAATGAACGCTTCATTATAGAAGAGTGAATATTGGGCAGCTAAGTGGACTTAGTGAAGTGATCATTACCACAGAGATCTTCAAGGTCGGATGAAAAAAATTTTGACTCATATTCAGAAAAACAGTAGTTTTTTGGAAGCTTGGCACACCTTTCCAATGAAGGTGTTTTACGCAGTCTTTGCTTGTGGCAATTTCAAGAGGAAACAAACCACAAAGACAGAACTTAGAACTACTTTATTTTGTCAAGTTTCAAGGAGCTAGCACAAACCGTGTTTGATTTAGACTTAAAAAACACATCTATCTGTATAGGAGGAAATAGAGTGAAACCTAAAAATTCAAACTGTTACTGGTAACGAACGCTTCATCCTAGAAGAGTGAAAATTGGGCAGCTAAGTGGACTTAGTGAACTCATCATTACCACAGAGATCATCAAAGTCGGATGAAAAAAAATTTGCCGAGTATTCAGAAAACCAGTAGTATTTTGAAAGCTTGGAACACCTTTCCAATGAATGTGTTTTATGCAGTCTTTGCTTGTGGCTATTTCAAGAGGAAACAAACCACAAAGACAGAACTTAGAACTACTTTATTTTGTCAAGTTTCAAGGAGCTAGCACAAACCGTGTTTGATTTAGACTTAAAAAACACATCTATCTGTATAGGAGGAAATAGAGTGAAACCTAAAAATTCAAACTGTTACTGGTAACGAACGCTTCATCCTAGAAGAGTGAAAATTGGGCAGCTAAGTGGACTTAGTGAACTGATCATTATACAGAGGTCATCCAGGTCGAATGAAAAAAAATTTGCCGAGTATCAGAAGACCAGTAGTATTTTGGAAGCTTGGCACACCTTTCCAATGAAGGTGTTTTACCCAGTCTTTGCTTGTGGCTATTTCAAGAGGAAACAAACCACAAAGACAGAACTTAGAACTACTTTATTTTGTCAAGTTTCAAGGAGCTAGCAGAAACCGTGTTTGATTTAGACTTAAAAAACACATCTATCTGTATAGGAGGAAATAGAGTGAAACCTAAAAATTCAAACAGTTACTGGTAACGAACGCTTCATCCTAGAAGAGTGAAAATTGGGCAGCTAAGTGGACTTAGTGAACTGATCATTACCACAGAGATCATCAAGGTCGGATGTAAAAAAATTTGCCGATTATTAAGAAAACGAGTAGTATTTTGGAAGCTTGGAACACGTTTCCAATGAATGTGTTTTACGCAGTCTTTGCTTGTGGCTATTTCAAGAGGAAACAAACCACGAAGACAGAACTTAGAACAACTTTATTTTGTCAAGTTTCAAGCAGCTAGCACAAACCGTGTTTGATATAGACTTCCAAACACATCTATCTATATAGGAGGAAATAGAGTGAAACGTAAAAACTCAAACTGTTACTGGTAACGAACGCTTCATCCTAGAAGAGTGAAAATTGGGCAGCTAAGTGGACTTAGTGAACTGATCAGTTTCAGGGAGCTATCACAAACCGTGTTTGATTTAGACTTAAAAAACACATCTATCTGTATAGGAGGAAATAGAGTGAAACCTAAAAATTCAAACTGTTACTGGTAACGAACGCTTCATCCTAGAAGAGTGAAAATTGGGCAGCTAAGTGGACTTAGTGAACTGATCATTACCACAGAGATCATCAAGGTCGGATGAAAAAAAATTTGCCGAGTATTCAGAAAACAAGTAGTATGTTGGAAGCTTGGAACACCTTTCCAATGAATTTGTTTTACCGAGTCTTTGCTTGTGGCTATTTCAAAAGGAAACAAACCACAAAGACAGAACTTAGAACTACTTTATTTTGTCAAGTTTCAAGGAGCTAACACAAACCGTGTTTGATTTAGACTTAAAAAACACATCTATCTGTATAGGAGGAAATAGAGTGAAACCTAAAAATTCAAACTGTTACTGGTAACGAACGCTTCATCCTAGAAGAGTGAAAATTGGGCAGCTAAGTGGACTTAGTGAACTGATCATTACCACAGAGATCATCAAGAACGGATGAAAAAAAATTTGCCGAGTATTCAGAAAACAAGTAGTATGTTGGAAGCTTGGAACACCTTTCCAATGAATGTGTTTTACGCAGTCTTTGCTTGTGGCTATTCCAAGAGGAAACAAACCACAAAGACAGAACTTAGAACTACCTTATTTTGTCAAGTTTCAAGGAGCTAGCACAAACCGTGTTTGATTTAGACTTAAAAAACACATCTATCTGTATAGGAAGAAATAGAGTGAAACCTAAAAATTCAAACTGTTACTGGTAACGAACGCTTTATCCTAGAAGAGTGAAAATTGGGCAGCTAAGTGGACTTAGTGAACTGATTATTACCACAGAGATCATCAAGGTCGGATGAAAAAAAATTTGCAGATTATTAAGAAAACGAGTAGTATTTTGGAAGCTTGGAACACGTTTCCAATGAATGTGTTTTACGCAGTCTTTGCTTGTGGCTATTTCAAGAGGAAACAAACCACAAAGACAGAACTTAGAACAACTTTATTTTGTCAAGTTTCAAGCAGCTAGCAAAAACCGTGTTTGATTTAGTCTTCCAAACACATCTATCTATATAGGAGGAAATAGAGTGAAACCTAAAAACTCAAACTGTTTCGGGTAATGAACGCATCATTATAGAAGAGTGAATATTGGGCAGCTAAGTGGACTTAGTGAAGTGATCATTACCACAGAGATCATCAAGGTCGGATGAAAAAAAATTTGCCGAGTATTCAGAAAAACAGTAGTTTCTTGGAAGCTTGGCACACCTTTCCAATGAAGGTGTTTTACGCAGTCTTTGCTTGTGGCTATTTCAAGAGGAAACAAACCACAAAGACAGAAATTAGAACTACTTTATTTTGTCAAGTTTCAAGGAGCTAGCACAAACCGTGTTTGATTTAGACTTAAAAAACACATCTATCTGTATAGGAGGAAATAGAGTGAAACCTAAAAATTCAAACTGTTACTGGTAACGAACGCTTCATCCTAGAAGAGTGAAAATTGGGCAGCTAAGTGGACTTAGTGAACTGATCATTACCACAGAGATCATCAAGGTCGGATGAAAAAAAATTTGCCGAGTATTCAGATAACCAGTAGTATATTAGAAGCTTGGAACACCTTTCCAATGAATGTGTTTTACGCAGTCTTTGCTTGTGGCTATTTCAAGAGGAAACAAACCACGAAGACAGAACTTAGAACAACTTTATTTTGTCAAGTTTCAAGGAGCTAGCACAAACCGTGGTTGATATAGACTTCCAAACACATCTATCTATATAGGAGGAAATAGAGTGAAACCTAAAAACTCAAACTGTTACTGGCAACGAACGCTTCATCCTAGGAGAGTGAAAATTGGGCAGCTAAGTGGACTTAGTGAACTGATCATTACCACAGAGATCATCAAGGTCGGATGAAAAAAAATTTGCCGAGTATTCAGAAAACCAGTAGTTTTTTGGAAGCTTGGCACACCTTTCAAATGAAGGTGTTTTACCGAGTCTTTGCTTGTGGATATTTCAAGAGGAAACAATACACAAAGACAGAACTTAGAACAACTTTATTTTGTCAAGTTTCAAGGAGCTAGCACAAACCGTGTTTGATATAGACTTCCAAACACATCTATCTATATAGGAGGAAATAGAGTGAAACGTAAAAACTCAAACTGTTACTGGTAACGAACGCTTCATCCTAGAAGAGTGAAAATTGGGCAGCTAAGTGGACTTAGTGAACTGATCAGTTTCAGGGAGCTATCTCAAACCGTGTTTGATTTAGACTTAAAAAACACATCTATCTGTATAGGAGGAAATAGAGTGAAACCTAAAAATTCAAACTGTTACTGGTAACGAACGCTTCATCCTAGAAGAGTGAAAATTGGGCAGCTAAGTGGACTTAGTGAACTGATCATTACCACAGAGATCATCAAGGTCGGATGAAAAAAAATTTGCCGAGTATTCAGAAAACAAGTAGTATGTTGGAAGCTTGGAACATCTTTCCAATGAATTTGTTTTACCGAGTCTTTGCTTGTGGCTATTTCAAGAGGAAACAAACCACAAAGACAGAACTTAGAACTACTTTATTTTGTCAAGTTTCAAGGAGCTAACACAAACCGTGTTTGATTTAGACTTAAAAAACTCATCTATCTGTATAGGAGGAAATAGAGTGAAACCTAAAAATTCAAACTGTTACTGATAACGAACGCTTCATCCTAGAAGAGTGAAAATTGGGCAGCTAAGTGGACTTATTGAACTGATCATTACCACAGAGATCATCAAGGTCGGATGAAAAAAAATTTGCCGATTATTCAGAAAACCAGTAGTTTTTTGGAAGCTTGGCACACCTTTCAAATGAAGGTGTTTTACCGAGTCTTTGCTTGTGGCTATTTCAAGAGGAAACAAACCACAAAGACAGAACTTAGAAGTACTTTATTTTGTCAAGTTTCAAGGAGCTAGCACAAACCGTGTTTGATTTAGACTTAAAAAACACATCTATCTGTATAGGAGGAAATAGAGTGAAACCTAAAAATTCAAACTGTTACTGGTAACGAACGCTTCATCCTAGAAGAGTGAAAATTGGGCAGCTAAGTGGACTTAGTGAACTGATCATTATACAGAGATCATCCAGGTCGGATGAAAAAAAATTTGCCGAGTATCAGACGACCAGTAGTATTTTGGAAGCTTGGCACACCTTTCCAATGAAGGTGTTTTACCCAGTCTTTGCTTGTGGCTATTTCAAGAGGAAACAAACCACAAAGACAGAACTTAGAACTACTTTATTTTGTCAAGTTTCAAGGAGCTAGCACAAACCGTGTTTGATATAGACTTCCAAACACATCTATCTATATAGGAGGAAATAGAGTGAAACCTAAAAACTCAAACTGTTACTGGTAACGAACGCTTCATCCTAGAAGAGTGAAAATTGGGCAGCTAAGTGGACTTAGTGAACTGATCATTACCACAGAGATCATCAAGGTCGGTTGAAATAAAATTTGCCGAGTATTCAGAAAACCAGTAGTATTTTGGAAGCTTGGAAGACCTTTCCAATGAATGTGTTTTACGCAGTCTTTGCTTGTGGCTATTTCAAGAGGAAACAAACCACAAAGACAGAACTTAGAACAACTTTATTTTGTCAAGTTTCAAGGAGCTAGCACAAACCGTGTTTGATTTAGACTTCCAAACACATCTGTCTATATAGGAGGAAATAGAGTGAAACCTAAAAACTCAAACTGTTTCTGCTAATGAACGCTTCATTATAGAAGAGTGAATATTGGGCAGCTAAGTGGACTTAGTGAAGTGATCATTACCACAGAGATCTTCAAGGTCGGATGAAAAAAATTTTGCCGAATATTCAGAAAAACAGTAGTTTTTTGGAAGCTTGGAACACCTTTCCAATGAAGGTGTTTTACGCAGTCTTTGCTTGTGGCTATTTCAAGAGGAAACAAACCACAAAGACAGAACTTAGAACTACTTTATTTTGTCAAGTTTCAAGGAGCTAGCACAAACCGTGTTTGATTTAGACTTAAAAAACACATCTATCTGTATAGGAGGAAATAGAGTGAAACCTAAAAATTCAAACTGTTACTGGTAACGAACGCTTCATCCTAGAAGAGTGAAAATTGGGCAGCTAAGTGGACTTAGTGAACTCATCATTACCACAGAGATCATCAAAGTCGGATGAAAAAAAATTTGCCGAGTATTCAGAAAACCAGTAGTATTTTGAAAGCTTGGAACACCTTTCCAATGAATGTGTTTTATGCAGTCTTTGCTTGTGGCTATTTCAAGAGGAAACAAACCACAAAGACAGAACTTAGAACTACTTTATTTTGTCAAGTTTCAAGGAGCTAGCACAAACCGTGTTTGATTTAGACTTAAAAAACACATCTATCTGTATAGGAGGAAATAGAGTGAAACCTAAAAATTCAAACTGTTACTGGTAACGAACGCTTCATCCTAGAAGAGTGAAAATTGGGCAGCTAAGTGGACTTAGTGAACTGATCATTATACAGAGGTCATCCAGGTCGGATGAAAAAAAATTTGCCGAGTATCAGAAGACCAGTAGTATTTTGGAAGCTTGGCACACCTTTCCAATGAAGGTGTTTTACCCAGTCTTTGCTTGTGGCTATTTCAAGAGGAAACAAACCACAAAGACAGAACTTAGAACTACTTTATTTTCTCAAGTTTCAAGGAGCTAGCAGAAACCGTGTTTGATTTAGACTTAAAAAACACATCTATCTGTATAGGAGGAAATAGAGTGAAACCTAAAAATTCAAACAGTTACTGGTAACGAACGCTTCATCCTAGAAGAGTGAAAATTGGGCAGCTAAGTGGACTTAGTGAACTGATCATTACCACAGAGATCATCAAGGTCGGATGTAAAAAAATTTGCCGATTATTAAGAAACCGAGTAGTATTTTGGAAGCTTGGAACACGTTTCCAATGAATGTGTTTTACGCAGTCTTTGCTTGTGGCTATTTCAAGAGGAAACAAAACACAAACAGAACTTAGAACAACTTTATTTTGTCAAGTTTCAAGGAGCTAGCACAAACCGTGTTTGATATAGACTTCCAAACACATCTATCTATATAGGAGGAAATAGAGTGAAACCTAAAAACTCAAACTGTTACTGGTAACGAACGCTTCATCCTAGAAGAGTGAAAATTGGGCAGCTAAGTGGACTTAGTGAACTGATCATTACCACAGAGATCATCAAGGTCGGTTGAAATAAAATTTGCCGAGTATTCAGAAAACCAGTAGTATTTTGGAAGCTTGGAAGACCTTTCCAATGAATGTGTTTTACGCAGTCTTTGCTTGTGGCTATTTCAAGAGGAAACAAACCACAAAGACAGAACTTAGAACAACTTTATTTTGTCAAGTTTCAAGGAGCTAGCACAAACCGTGTTTGATTTAGACTTCCAAACACATCTGTCTATATAGGAGGAAATAGAGTGAAACCTAAAAACTCAAACTGTTTCTGCTAATGAACGCTTCATTATAGAAGAGTGAATATTGGGCAGCTAAGTGGACTTAGTGAAGTAATCATTACCACAGAGATCTTCAAGGTCGGATGAAAAAAATTTTGCCGAATATTCAGAAAAAGAGTAGTTTTTTGGAAGCTTGGCACACCTTTCCAATGAAGGTGTTTTACCCAGTCTTTGCTTGTGGCTATTTCAAGAGGAAACAAACCACAAAGACAGAACTTAGAACTACTTTATTTTGTCAAGTTTCAAGGAGCTAGCACAAACCGTGTTTGATTTAGACTTAAAAAACACATCTATCTGTATAGGAGGAAATAGAGTGATACCTAAAAATTCAAACAGTTACTGGTAACGAACGCTTCATCCTAGAAGAGTGAAAATTGGGCAGCTAAGTGGACTTAGTGAACTGATCATTACCACAGAGATCATCAAGGTCGGATGAAAAAAAAATTTGCCGATTATTAAGAAAACGAGTAGTATTTTGGAAGCTTGGAACACGTTTCCAATGAATGTGTTTTACGCAGTCTTTGCTTGTGGCTATTTCAAGAGGAAACAATACACAAAGACAGAACTTAGAACAACTTTATTTTGTCAAGTTTCAAGGAGCTAGCACAAACCGTGTTTGATATAGACTTCCAAACACATCTATCTATATAGGAGGAAATAGAGTGAAACCTAAAAACTCAAACTGTTACTGGTAACGAACGCTTCATCCTAGAAGAGTGAAAAATGGGCAGCTAAGTGGACTTAGTGAACTGATCATTACCACAGAGATCATCAAGGTCGGATGAAAAAAAATTTGCCGAGTATTCAGAAAACCAGTAGTTTTTTGGAAGCTTGGCACACCTTTTAAATGAAAGTTTTTTACCGAGTCTTTGCTTGTGGCTATTTCAAGAGGAAACAAACCACAAAGACAGAACTTAGAACTACTTTATTTTGTCAAGTTTCAAGGAGCTAGCACAAACCGTGTTTGATTTAGACTTAAAAAACACATCTATCTGTATAGGAGGAAATAGAGTGAAACCTAAAAATTCAAACTGTTACTGGTAACGAACGCTTCATCCTAGAAGAGTGAAAATTGGGCAGCTAAGTGGACTTAGTGAACTGATCATTACCACAGAGATCATCAAGGTCGGATGAAAAAAATTTTGCCGATTATTAAGAAACCGAGTAGTATTTTGGAAGCTTGGAACACGTTTCCAATGAATGTGTTTTACGCAGTCTTTGCTTGTGGCTATTTCAAGAGGAAACAAAACACAAAGACAGAACTTAGAACAACTTTATTTTGTCAAGTTTCAAGGAGCTAGCACAAACCGTGTTTGATATAGACTTCAAAACACATCTATCTATATAGGAGGAAATAGAGTGAAACCTAAAAACTCAAACTGTTACTGGTAACGAACGCTTCATCCTAGGAGAGTGAAAATTGGGCAGCTAAGTGGACTTAGTGAACTGATCATTACCACAGAGATCATCAAGGTCGGATGAAAAAAAATTTGCCGAGTATTCAGAAAACCAGTAGTATTTTGGAAGCTTGGAACACCTTTCCAATGAATGTGTTTTACGCAGTCTTTGCTTGTGGCTATTTCAAGAGGAAACAATACACAAAGACAGAACTTAGAACAACTTTATTTTGTCAAGTTTCAAGGAGCTAGCACAAACCGTGTTTGATTTAGACTTAAAAAACACATCTATCTGTATAGGAAGAAATAGAGTGAAACCTAAAAACTCAAACTGTTTCGGGTAATGAACGCATCATTATTGAAGAGTGAATATTGGGCAGCTAAGTGGACTTAGTGAAGTGATCATTACCACAGAGATCATCAAGGTCGGATGAAAAAAAAATTTGCCGAGTATTCAGAAAAACAGTAGTTTCTTGGAAGCTTGGCACACCTTTCCAATGAAGGTGTTTTACGCAGTCTTTGCTTGTGGCTATTTCAAGAGGAAACAAACCACAAAGACAGAACTTAGAACTACTTTATTTTGTCAAGTTTCAAGGAGCTAGCACAAACCGTGTTTGATTTAGACTTAAAAAACACATCTATCTGTATAGGAGGAAATAGAGTGAAACCTAAAAATTCAAACTGTTACTGGTAACGAACGCTTCATCCTAGAAGAGTAAAAATTGGGCAGCTAAGTGGACTTAGTGAACTGATCATTACCACAGAGATCATCAAGGTCGGATGAAAAAAAATTTGCCGAGTATTCAGAAAACCAGTAGTATATTAGAAGCTTGGAACACCTTTCCAATGAATGTGTTTTACGCAGTCTTTGCTTGTGGCTATTTCAAGAGGAAACAAACCACGAAGACAGAACGTAGAACAACTTTATTTTGTCAAGTTTCAAGGAGCTAGCACAAACCGTGGTTGATATAGACTTCCAAACACATCTATCTATATAGGAGGAAATAGAGTGAAACCTAAAAACTCAAACTGTTACTGGCAACGAACGCTTCATCCTAGGAGAGTGAAAATTGGGCAGCTAAGTGGACTTAGTGAACTGATCATTACCACAGAGATCATCAAGGTCGGATGAAAAAAAATTTGCCGAGTATTCAGAAAACCAGTAGTTTTTTGGAAGCTTGGCACACCTTTCAAATGAAGGTGTTTTACCGAGTCTTTGCTTGTGGCTATTTCAAGAGGAAACAAACCACAAAGAGAGAACTTAGAACTACTTTATTTTGTCAAGTTTCAAGGGGCTAGCACAAACCGTGTTTGATTTAGACTTAAAAAACACATCTATCTGTATAGGAGGAAATAGAGTGAAACCTAAAAATTCAAACTGTTACTGGTAACGAACGCTTCATCCTAGAAGAGTGAAAATTGGGCAGCTAAGTGGACTTAGTGAACTGATCATTATACAGTGGTCATCCAGGTCGGATGAAAAAAAATTTGCCGAGTATCAGAAGACCAGTAGTATTTTGGAAGCTTGGCACACCTTTCCAATGAAGGTGTTTTACCCAGTCTTTGCTTGTGGCTATTTCAAGAGGAAACAAACCACAAAGACAGAACTTAGAACTACTTTATTTTGTCAAGTTTCAAGGAGCTAGCACAAACCGTGTTTGATTTAGACTTAAAAAACACATCTATCTGTATAGGAGGAAATAGAGTGAAACCTAAAAATTCAAACAGTTACTGGTAACGAACTCTTCATCCTAGAAGAGTGAAAATTGGGCAGCTAAGTGGACTTAGTGAACTGATCATTACAACAGAGATCATCAAGGTCGGATGAAAAAAAATTTGCAGATTATTAAGAAAACGAGTAGTATTTTGGAAGCTTGGAACACGTTTCCAATGAATGTGTTTTACGCAGTCTTTGCTTGTGGCTATTTCAAGAGGAAACAATACACAAAGACAGAACTTAGAACAACTTTATTTTGTCAAATTTCAAGGAGCTAGCACAAACCGTGTTTGATATAGACTTCCAAACACATCTATCTATATAGGAGGAAATAGAGTGAAACGTAAAAACTCAAACTGTTACTGGTAACGAACGCTTCATCCTAGAAGAGTGAAAATTGGGCAGCTAAGTGGACTTAGTGAACTGATCATTACCACAGAGATCATCAAGGTCGGATGAAAAAAAATTTGCCGAGTATTCAGAAAACCAGTAGTTTTTTGGAAGCTTGGCACACCTTTCAAATTAAGGTGTTTTACCGAGTCTTTGCTTGTGGCTATTTCAAGAGGTAACAAACCACAAAGACAGAACTTAGAACTACTTTATTTTGTCAAGTTTCAAGGAGCTAGCACAAACCGTGTTTGATTTAGACTTAAAAAACACATCTATCTGTATAGGAGGAAATAGAGTGAAACCTAAAAATTCAAACTGTTACTGGTAACGAACGCTTCATCCTAGAAGAGTGAAAATTGGGCAGCTAAGTGGACTTAGTGAACTGATCATTACCACAGAGATCATCAAGGTCGGATGAAAAAAAATTTGCCGATTATTAAGAAACCGAGTAGTATTTTGGAAGCTTGGAACACGTTTCCAATGAATGTGTTTTACGCAGTCTTTGCTTGTGGCTATTTCAAGAGGAAACAAAACACAAACAGAACTTAGAACAACTTTATTTTGTCAAGTTTCAAGGAGCTAGCACAAACCGTGTTTGATATAGACTTCCAAACACATCTATCTATATAGGAGGAAATAGAGTGAAACCTAAAAACTCAAACTGTTACTGGTAACGAACGCTTCATCCTAGAAGAGTGAAAATTGGGCAGCTAAGTGGACTTAGTGAACTGATCATTACCACAGAGATCATCAAGGTCGGTTGAAATAAAATTTGCCGAGTATTCAGAAAACCAGTAGTATTTTGGAAGCTTGGAAGACCTTTCCAATGAATGTGTTTTACGCAGTCTTTGCTTGTGGCTATTTCAAGAGGAAACAAACCACAAAGACAGAACTTAGAACAACTTTATTTTGTCAAGTTTCAAGGAGCTAGCACAAACCGTGTTTGATTTAGACTTCCAAACACATCTGTCTATATAGGAGGAAATAGAGTGAAACCTAAAAACTCAAACTGTTTCTGCTAATGAACGCTTCATTATAGAAGAGTGAATATTGGGCAGCTAAGTGGACTTAGTGAAGTGATCATTACCACAGAGATCTTCAAGGTCGGATGAAAAAAATTTTGTCGAATATTCAGAAAAACAGTAGTTTTTTGGAAGCTTGGCACACCTTTCCAATGAAGGTGTTTTACCCAGTCTTTGCTTGTGGCTATTTCAAGAGGAAACAAACCACAAAGACAGAACTTAGAACTACTTTATTTTGTCAAGTTTCAAGGAGCTAGCACAAACCGTGTTTGATTTAGACTTAAAAAACACATCTATCTGTATAGGAGGAAATAGAGTGAAACCTAAAAATTCAAACTGTTACTGGTAACGAACGCTTCATCCTAGAAGAGTGAAAATTGGGAAGCTAAGTGGACTTAGTGAACTGATCAGTTTCATGGAGCTATCACAAACCGTGTTTGATTTAGACTTAAAAAACACATCTATCTGTATAGGAGGAAATAGAATGAAACCTAAAAATTCAAACTGTTACTGTTAACGAACGCTTCGTCCTAGAAGAGTGAAAATTGGGCAGCTAAGTGGACTTAGTGAACTGATCATTACCACAGAGATCATCAAGAACGGATGAAAAAAAATTTGCCGAGTATTCAGAAAACAAGTAGTATGTTGGAAGCTTGGAACACCTTTCCAATGAATGTGTTTTACACAGTCTTTGCTTGTGGCTATTTCAAGAGGAAACAAACCACAAAGACAGAACTTAGAACTACTTTATTTTGTCAAGTTTCAAGGAGCTAGCACAAACCGTGTTTGATTTAGACTTAAAAAACACATCTATCTGTATAGGAAGAAATAGAGTGAAACCTAAAAATTCAAACTGTTACTGGTAACGAACGCTTAATCCTAGAAGAGTGAAAATTGGGCAGCTAAGTGGACTTAGTGAACTGATCATTACCACAGAGATCATCAAGGTCGGATGAAAAAAAATTTGCCGATTATTAAGAAAACGAGTAGTATTTTGGAAGCTTGGAACACGTTTCCAATGAATGTGTTTTACACAGTCTTTGCTTGTGGCTATTTCAAGAGGAAACAAACCACAAAGACAGAACTTAGAACAACTTTATTTTGTCAAGTTTCAAGGAGCTAGCACAAACCGTGTTTGATTTAGACTTAAAAAACACATCTATCTGTATAGGAGGAAATAGAGTGAAACCTAAAAATTCAAACTGTTACTGGTAACGAACGCTTCATCCTAGAAGAGTGAAAATTGGGCAGCTACGTGGACTTAGTGAACTGATCATTATACAGAGGTCATCCAGGTCGGATGAAAAAAAATTTGCCGAGTATCAGAAGACCAGTAGTATTTTGGAAGCTTGGCACACCTTTCCAATGAAGGTGTTTTACCCAGTCTTTGCTTGTGGCTATTTCAAGAGGAAACAAACCACAAAGACAGAACTTAGAACTACTTTATTTTGTCAAGTTTCAAGGAGCTAGCAGAAACCGTGTTTGATTTAGACTTAAAAAACACATCTATCTGTATAGGAGGAAATAGAGTGAAACCTAAAAATTCAAACTGTTACTGGTAACGAACGCTTCATCAAGAAGTGTGAAAATTGGGCAGCTAAGTGGACTTAGTGAACTGATCATTACCACAGAGATCATCAAGGTCGGATGAAATAAAATTTGCCGAGTATTCAGAAAACCAGTAGTATTTTGGAAGCTTGGAAGACCTTTCCAATGAATGTGTTTTATGCAGTCGTTGCTTGTGGCTATTTCAAGAGGAAACAAACCACAAAGACAGAACTCAGAACAACTTTATTTTGTCAAGTTTCAAGGAGCTAGCACAAACCGTGTTTGATTTAGACTTCCAAACACATCTATCTATATAGGAGGAAATAGAGTGAAACCTAAAAACTCAAACTGTTTCTGCTAATGAACGCTTCATTATAGAAGAGTGAATATTGGGCAGCTAAGTGGACTTAGTGAAGTGATCATTACCACAGAGATCATCAAGTTTGGATGAAAAAAAATTTGCCGAATATTCAGAGAAACAGTAGTTTTTTGGAAGCTTGGCACACCTTTCCAATGAAGGTGTTTTACGCAGTCTTTGCTTGTGGCTATTTCAAGAGGAAACAAACCACAAAGACAGAACTTAGAACTACTTTATTTTGTCAAGTTTCAAGGAGCTAGCACAAACCGTGTTTGATTTAGACTTAAAAAACACATCTATCTGTATAGGAGGAAATAGAGTGAAACCTAAAAATTCAAACTGTTACTGGTAACGAACGCTTCATCCTAGAAGAGTGAAAATTGGGCAGCTAAGTGGACTTAGTGAACTCATCATTACCACAGAGATCATCAAAGTCGGATGAAAAAAAATTTGCCGAGTATTCAGAAAACCAGTAGTATTTTGAAAGCTTGGAACACCTTTCCAATGAATGTGTTTTATGCAGTCTTTGCTTGTGGCTATTTCAAGAGGAAACAAACCACAAAGACAGAACTTAGAACAACTTTATTTTGTCAAGTTTCAAGGAGCTAGCAAAAACCGTGTTTGATTTAGACTTAAAAAACACATCTATCTGTATAGGAGGAAATAGAGTGAAAAATAAAAATTCAAACTGTTACTGGTAACGAACGCTTCATCCTAGAAGAGTGAAAATTGGGCAGCTAAGTGGACTTAGTGAACTGATGAGTTTCAGGGAGCTATCACAAACCATGTTTGATTTAGACTTAAAAAACACATCTATCTGTATAGGAGGAAATAGAGTGAAACCTAAAAATTCAAACTGTTACTGGTAACGAACACTTCATCCTAGAAGAGTGAAAATTGGGCAGCTAAGTGGACTTAGTGAACTGATCATTACCACAGAGATCATCAAGGTCGGATGAAAAAAAATTTGCCGAGTATTCAGAAAACAAGTAGTATGTTGGAAGCTTGGAACACCTTTCCAATGAATGTGTTTTACGCAGTCTTTGCTTGTGGCTACTTCAAGAGGAATAAACCACAAAGACAGAACTTAGAACTACTTTATTTTGTCAAGTTTCAAGGAGCTAGCACAAACCGTGTTTGATTTAGACTTAAAAAACACATCTATCTGTATAGGAGGAAATAGAGTGAAACCTAAAAATTCAAACAGTTACTGGTAACGAACGCTTCATCCTAGAAGAGTGAAAATTGGGCAGCTAAGTGGACTTAGTGAACTGATCATTACCACAGAGATCATCAAGGTCGGATGAAAAAAAATTTGCCGATTATTAAGAAAACGAGTAGTATTTTGGAAGCTTGGAACACGTTTCCAATGAATGTGTTTTACGCAGTCTTTGCTTGTGGCTATTTCAAGAGGAAACAAACAACAAAGACAGAACTTAGAACAACTTTATTTTGTCAAGTTTCAAGGAGCTAGCAAAAACCGTGTTTGATTTAGACTTCCAAACACATCTATCTATATAGGAGGAAATAGAGTGAAACCTAAAAACTCAAACTGTTTCGGGTAATGAACGCATCATTATAGAAGAGTGAATATTGGGCAGCTAAGTGGACTTAGTGAAGTGATCATTACCACAGAGATCATCAAGGTCGGATGAAAAAAAATTTGCCGAGTATTCAGAAAAACAGTAGTTTCTTGGAAGAAGATTGGCACACCTTTCCAATGAAGGTGTTTTACGCAGTCTTTGCTTGTGGCTATTTCAAGAGGAAACAAACCACAAAGACAGAACTTAGAACTACTTTATTTTGTCAAGTTTCAAGGAGCTAGCACAAACCGTGTTTGATTTAGACTTAAAAAACACATCTATCTGTATAGGAGGAAATAGAGTGAAACCTAAAAATTCAAACTGTTACTGGTAACGAACGCTTCATCCTGGAAGAGTGAAAATTGGGCAGCTAAGTGGACTTAGTGAACTGATAATTACCACAGAGATCATCAAGGTCGGATGAAAAAAAATTTGCCGAGTATTCAGAAAACCAGTAGTATATTAGAAGCTTGGAACAACTTTCCAATGAATGTGTTTTACGCAGTCTTTGCTTGTGGCTATTTCAAGAGGAAACAAACCACGAAGACAGAACTTAGAACAACTTTATTTTGTCAAGTTTCAAGGAGCTAGCACAAACCGTGTTTGATATAGACTTCCAAACACATCTATCTATATAGGAGGAAATAGAGTGAACCTAAAAACTCAAACTGTTACTGGTAACGAACGCTTCATCCTAGGAGAGTGAAAATTGGGCAGCTAAGTGGACTTAGTGAACTGATCATTACCACAGAGATCATCAAGGTCGGATGAAAAAAAATTTGCCGAGTATTCAGAAAACCAGTAGTTTTTTGGAAGCTTGGCACACCTTTCAAATGAAGGTGTTTTACCGAGTCTTTGATTGTGGCTATTTCAAGAGGAAACAAACCACAAAGACAGAACTTAGAACTACTTTATTTTGTCAAGTTTCAAGGAGCTAGCACAAACCGTGTTTGATTTAGACTTAAAAAACACATCTATCTGTATAGGAGGAAATAGAGTGAAACCTAAAAATTCAAACTGTTACTGGTAACGAACGCTTCATCCTAGAAGAGTGAAAATTGGGCAGCTAAGTGGACTTAGTGAACTGATCATTATACAGAGGTCATCCAGGTCAGATAAAAAAAAATTTGCCGAGTATCAGAAGACCAGTAGTATTTTGGAAGCTTGGCACACCTTTCCAATGAAGGTGTTTTACCCAGTCTTTGCTTGTGGCTATTTCAAGAGGAAACAAACCACAAAGACAGAACTTAGAACTACTTTATTTTGTCAAGTTTCAAGGAGCTAGCACAAACCGAGTTTGATTTAGACTTAAAAAACACATCTATCTGTATAGGAGGAAATAGAGTGAAACCTAAAAATTCAAACTGTTACTGGTAACGAACGCTTCATCCTAGAAGAGTGAAAATTGGGCAGCTAAGTGGACTTAGTGAACTGATCATTACCACAGAGATCATCAAGGTCGGATGAAAAAAAAATTTGCCGAGTATTCAGAAAACCAGTAGTATATTAGAAGCTTGGAACGCCTTTCCAATGAATGTGTTTTACGCAGTCTTTGCTTGTGGCTATTTCAAGAGGAAACAAACCACAAAGACAGAACTTAGAACAACTTTATTTTGTCAAGTTTCAAGGAGCTAGCACAAACCGTGTTTGATATAGACTTCCAAACACATCTATCTATATAGGAGGAAATAGAGTGAAACCTAAATACTCAAACTGTTACTGGTAACGAACGCTTCATCAAGAAGTGTGAAAATTGGGCAGCTAAGTGGACTTAGTGAACTGATGAGTTTCAGGGAGCTATCACAAACCGTGTTTGATTTAGACTTAAAAAACACATCTATCTGTATAGGAGGAAATAGAGTGAAACCTAAAAATTCAAACTGTTACTGGTAACGAACGCTTCATCCTAGAAGAGTGAAAATTGGGCAGCTAAGTGGACTTAGTGAACTCATCATTACCACAGAGATCATCAAATTCGGATGAAAAAAAATTTGCCGAGTATTCAGAAAACCAGTAGTATTTTGAAAGCTTGGAACACCTTTCCAATGAATGTGTTTTATGCAGTCTTTGCTTGTGGCTATTTCAAGAGGAAACAAACCACAAAGACAGAACTTAGAACAACTTTATTTTGTCAAGTTTCAAGGAGCTAGCAAAAACCGTGTTTGATTTAGACTTCAAAAACACATCTATCTGTATAGGAGGAAATAGAGTGAAACCTAAAAATTCAAACTGTTACTGGTAACGAACGCTTCATCCTAGAAGAGTGAAAATTGGGCAGCTAAGTGGACTTAGTGAACTGATGAGTTTCAGGGAGCTATCACAAACCGTGTTTGATTTAGACTTAAAAAACACATCTATCTGTATAGGAGGAAATAGAGTGAAACCTAAAAATTCAAACTGTTACTGGTAACGAACCCTTCATCCTAGAAGAGTGAAAATTGGGCAGCTAAGTGGACTTAGTGAACTGATCATTACCACAGAGATCATCAAGGTCGGATGAAAAAAAATTTGCCGATTATTCAGAAAACAAGTAGTATGTTGGAAGATTGGAACACCTTTCCAATGAATGTGTTTTACGCAGTCTTTGCTTGTGGCTACTTCAAGAGGAAACAAACCACAAAGACAGAACTTAGAACTACTTTATTTTGTCAAGTTTCAAGGAGCTAGCACAAACCGTGTTTGATTTAGACTTAAAAAACACATCTATCTGTATAGGAGGAAATAGAGTGAAACCTAAAAATTCAAACAGTTACTGGTAACGAACACTTCATCCTAGAAGAGTGAAAATTGGGCAGCTAAGTGGACTTAGTGAACTGATCATTATACAGAGGTCATCCAGGTCAGATGAAAAAAAATTTGCCGAGTATCAGAAGACCAGTAGTATTTTGGAAGCTTGGCACACCTTTCCAATGAAGGTGTTTTACCCTGTCTTTGCTTGTGGCTATTTCAAGAGGAAACAAACCACAAAGACAGAACTTAGAACTACTTTATTTTTTCAAGTTTCAAGGAGCTAGCAGAAACCGTGTTTGATTTAGACTTAAAAAACACATCTATCTGTATAGGAGGAAATAGAGTGAAACCTAAAAATTCAAACTGTTACTGGTAACGAACGCTTCATCAAGAAGTGTGAAAATTGGGCAGCTAAGTGGACTTAGTGAACTGATCATTAACACAGAGATCATCAAGGTCGGATGAAATAAAATTTGCCGAGTATTCAGAAAACCAGTAGTATTTTGGAAGCTTGGAAGACCTTTCCAATGAATGTGTTTTACGCAGTCTTTGCTTGTGGCTATTTCAAGAGGAAACAAACCACAAAGACAGAACTCAGAACAACTTTATTTTGTCAAGTTTCAAGGAGCTAGCACAAACCGTATTTGATTTAGACTTCCAAACACATCTATCTATATAGGAGGAAATAGTGTGAAACCTAAACCTCAAACTGTTTCTGCTAATGAACGCTTCATTATAGAAGAGTGAATATTGGGCAGCTAAGTGGACTTAGTGAAGTGATCATTACCACAGAGATCATCAAGGTTGGATGAAAAAAAATTTGCCGAATATTCAGAAAAACAGTAGTTTTTTGGAAGCTTGGCACACCTTTCCAATGAAGGTGTTTTACGCAGTCTTTGCTTGTGGCTATTTCAAGAGGAAACAAACCACAAAGACAGAACTTAGAACTACTTTATTTTGTCAAGTTTCAAGGAGCTAGCACAAACCGAGTTTGATTTAGACTTAAAAAACACATCTATCTGTATAGGAAAAAATAGAGTGAAACCTAAAAATTCAAACTGTTACTGGTAACGAACGCTTCATCCTAGAAGAGTGAAAATTGGGCAGCTAAGTGGACTTAGTGAACTGATCATTACCACAGAGATCATCAAGGTCGGATGAAAAAAAATTTGCCGAGTATTCAGAAAACCAGTAGTATATTAGAAGCTTGGAACGCCTTTCCAATGAATGTGTTTTACGCAGTCTTTGCTTGTGGCTATTTCAAGAGGAAACAAACCACAAAGACAGAACTTAGAACAACTTTATTTTGTCAAGTTTCAAGGAGCTAGCACAAACCGTGTTTGATATAGACTTCCAAACACATCTATCTATATAGGAGGAAATAGAGTGAAACCTAAAAACTCAAACTGTTACTGGTAACGAACGCTTCAACCTAGAAGAGTGAAAATTGGGCAGCTAAGTGGACTTAGTGACCTGATCATTACCACAGAGATCATCAAGGTCGGATGAAATAAAATTTGCCGAGTATTCAGAAAACCAGTAGTATTTTTGAAGCTTGGAAGACCTTTCCAATGAATGTGTTTTACGCAGTCTTTGCTTGTGGCTATTTCAAGAGGAAACAAACCACAAAGACGGAACTTAGAACAACTTTATTTTGCCAAGTTTCAAGGAGCTAGCACAAACCTTGTTTGATTTAGACTTCCAAACACATCTATCTATATAGGAGGAAATAGAGTGAAACCTAAAAACTCAAACAGTTACTGGTCACGAACGCTTCATCCTAGAAGAGTGAAAATTAGGCAGCTAAGTGGACAAAGTGAACTGATCATTACCACAGAGATCATCAAGGTCGGATGAAAAAAAATTTGCCGAGTATTCAGAAAACCAGTAGTTTTTTGGAAGCTTGGCACACCTTTCCAATGAAGGTGTGTTACGAAGTCTTTGCTTGTGGCTATTTCAAGAGGAAAGAAACCACAAAGACAGAACTTAGATCTACTTTATTTTGTCAAGTTTCAAGGAGCTAGCACAAACCGTGTTTGATTTAGACTTAAAAAACACATCTATCTGTATAGGAGGAAATAGAGTGAAACCTAAAAATTCAAACTGTTACTGGTAACGAACGCTTCATCCTAGAAGAGTGAAAATTGGGCAGCTAAGTGGACTTAGTGAACTGATCATTACCACAGAGATCATCAAGGTCGGATGAAAAAAAAATTTGCCGAGTATTAAGAAAACGAGTAGTATTTTGGAAGCTTGGAACACGTTTTCAATGAATGTGTTTTACACAGTCTTGTTTTGTGGCTATTTCAAGAGGAAACAAACCACAAAGACAGAACTTAGAACAACTTTATTTTGTCAAGTTTCAATTAGCTAGCAAAAACCGTGTTTGATTTAGACTTCCAAACACATCTATCTATATAGGAGGAAATAGAGTGAAACCTAAAAACTCAAACTGTTTCTGCTAATGAACGCTTCATTATAGAAGAGTGAATATTGGGCAGCTAAGTGGACTTAGTGAAGTGATCATTACCACAGAGATCATCAAGGTCGGATGAAAAAAAATTTGCCGATTATTCAGAAAAACAGTAGTTTTTTGGAAGCTTGGCACACCTTTCCAATGAAGGTGTTTTACGCAGTCTTTGCTTGTGGCTATTTCAAGAGGAAACAAACCACGAAGACAGAACTTAGAACTACTTTTTTTGTCAAGTTTCAAGGAGCTAGCACAAACCGTGTTTGATTTAGACTTAAAAAACACATCTATCTGTATAGGAGGAAATAGAGTGAAACCTAAAAATTCAAACTGTTACTGGTAACGAACGCTTCATCCTAGAAGAGTGAAAATTGGGCAGCTAAGTGGACTTAGTGAACTGATCATTACCAGAGAGATCATCAAGGTCGGATGAAAAAAAATTTGCTGAGTATTCAAAAACCAGGAGTATTTTGGAAGCTTGGAACACCTTTCAAATGAATGTGTTTTACGCAGTCTTTGCTTGTGGCTATTTCAAGAGGAAACAAACCACAGAGGCAGAATTTAGAACTACTTTATTTTGTCAAGTTTCAAGGAGCTAGCACAAACCGTGTTTGATTTAGACTTAAATAACACATCTATCTGTATAGGAGGAAATAGAGTGAAACCTAAAAATTCAAACTGTTACTGGTAACGAACGCTTCATCCTAGAAGAGTGAAAATTGGGCAGCTAAGTGGACTTAGTGAACTGATCATTACCACAGAGATCATCAAGGTCGGATGAAAAAAAATTTGCCGAGTATTCAGAAAACCAGTAGTATTTTAGAAGCTTGGAACACCTTTCCAAGGAATGTGTTTTACGCAGTCTTTGCTTGTGGCTATTTCAAGAGGAAACAAACCACAAAGACAGAACTTAGAACTACTTTATTTTGTAAAGTTTCAAGGAGCTAGCAAAAACCGTGTTTGATTTAGACTTCCAAACACATCTATCTGTATAGGAGGAAATAGAGTGAAACCTAAAAACTCAAACTGTTTCTGCTAATGAACGCTTCATTATAGAAGAGTGAATATTGGGCAGCTAAGTGGACTTAGTGAAGTGATCATTACCACAGAGATCATCAAGGTCCGATGAAAAAAAATTTGCCGATTATCCAGAAAAACAGTAGTTTTTTGGAAGCTTGGCACACCTTTCCAATGAAGGTGTTTTACGCAGTCTTTGCTTGTGGCTATTTCAAGAGGAAACAAACCACAAAGACAGAACTTAGAACTACTATATTTTGTCAAGTTTCAAGGAGGTAGCACAAACTGTGTTTGATTTAGACTTAAAAAACACATCTATCTGTATAGGAGGAAATAGAGTGAAACCTAAAAATTCAAACTGTTACTGGTAACGAACGCTTCATCCTAGAAGAGTGAAAATTGGGCAGCTAAGTGGACTTAGTGAACTGATCATTACCACAGAGATCATCAATGTTGGATGAAAAAAAACTTGCCGAGTATTCAGAAAACCAGTAGTATTTTGGAAGCTTGGAACACCTTTCCAATGAATGTGTTTTACGCAGTCTTTGCTTGTGGCTATTTCAAGAGGAAACAAACCACAAAGGCAGAACTTAGAACTACTTTATTTTGTCAAGTTTCAAGGAGCTAGCACAAACCGTTTTTGATTTAGACTTAAAAAACACATCTATCTGTATAGGAGGAAATAGAGTGAAACCTAAAAATTCAAACTGTTACTGGTAACGAACGCTTCATCCTAGAAGAGTGAAAATTGGGCAGCTAAGTGGACTTAGTGAACTGATCATTACCACAGAGATCATCAAGGTCGGATGAAAAAAAATTTGCTGAGTATTCAGAAAACCAATAGTATATTAGAATCTTGGAACACCTTTCCAATGAATGTGTTTTACGCAGTCTTTGCTTGTGGCTATTTCAAGAGGAAACAAACCACAAAGACAGAACTTAGAACAACTTTATTTTGTCAAGTTTCAAGGAGCTAGCACAAACCGTGTTTGATATAGACTTCCAAACACATCTATCTATATAGGAGGAAATAGAGTGGAACCTAAAAACTCAAACTGTTACTGGTAACGAACGCTTCATCCTAGAAGAGTGAAAATTGGGCAGCTAAGTGGACTTAGTGAACTGATCATTACCACAGAGATCATCATGTTCGGATGAAAAAAAATTTGCCGAGTATTCAGAAAACCAGTAGTTTTTTGGAAGCTTGGCACACCTTTCAAATAAGGTGTTTTACCGAGTCTTTGGCTTGTGGCTATTTCAAGAGGAAACAAACCACAAAGACAGAACTTAGAACTACTTTATTTTGTCAAGTTTCAAGGAGCTACCACAAACCGTGTTTGATTTAGACTTAAAAAACACATCTATCTGTATATTAGAAAATAGAGTGAAACCTAAAAATTCAAACTGTTACTGGTAACGAACGCTTCATCCTAGAAGAGTGAAAATTGGGCAGCTAAGTGGACTTAGTGAACTGATCATTATACAAGGGATCATCCAGGTCGGATGAAAAAAAATTTGCCGAGTATCAGAAGACCAGTAGTATTTTGGAAGCTTGACACACCTTTCCAACGAAGGTGTTTTACCAGTCTTTGCTTGTGGCTATTTCAAGAGGAAACAAACCACAAAGACAGAACTTAAAACTACTTTATTTTGTCAAGTTTCAAGGAGCATGCAGAACCCGTGTTTGATTTAGACTTAAAAAACACATCTATCTGTATAGGAGGAAATAGAGTGAAACCTAAAAATTCAACTGTTACTGGTAACGAACGCTTCATCCTAGAAGTGTGAAAATTGGGCAGCTAAGTGGACTTAGTGAACTGATCATTACCACAGAGATCATCAAGGTCCGATGAAATAAAATTTGCCGAGTATTCAGAAAACAATAGTATTTTGAAGCTTGGAAGACCTTTCCAATGAATGTGTTTTACGCAGTCTTTGCTTGTGGCTATTTCAAGAGGAAACAAACCACAAAGACAGAACATAGAACACTTTATTTTGTCAAGTTTCAAGAGCTAGCACAAACCGTGTTTGATTTAGACTTCCAAACACATCTATCTATATAGGAGGAAATAGAGTGAAACCTAAAACTCAAACTGTTTCTGCTAATGAACGCTTCATTATAGAAGAGTGAATATTGGGCAGCTAAGTGGACTTAGTGAAGTGATCATTACCACAGAGATCATCAAGGTCGGATGAAAAAAAATTTGCCGAATATTCAGAAAAAACAGTAGTTTTTTGGAAGCTTGGCACACCTTTCCAATGAAGGTGTTTTACGCAGTCTTTGCTTGTGGCAATTTCAAGAGGAAACAAACCACAAAGACAGAACTTAGAACTACTTTATTTTGTCAAGTTTCAAGGAGCTAGCACAAACGTGTTTGATTTAGACTTAAAAACACATCTATCTGTATAGGAGGAAATAGAGTGAAACCTAAAAATTCAAACTGTTACTGGTAACGAACGCTTCATCCTAGAAGAGTGAAAATTGGGCCAGCTAAGTGGACTTAGTGAACTGATCATTACCACAGAGATCATCAAAGTCGGATGAAAAAAAATTTGCCGAGTATTCAGAAAACAAGTAGTATGTTGGAAGCTTGGAACACCTTTCCAATGAATTTGTTTTACGCAGTCTTTGCTTGTGGCTACTTCAAGAGGAAACAAACCATAAAGACAGAACTTAGAACTACTTTGTTTTGTCAAGTTTCAAGGAGCTAGCACAAACCGTGTTTGATTTAGACTTAAAAAACACATCTATCTGTATAGGAGGAAATAGAGTGAAACCTAAAAATTCAAACTGTTACTGATAACGAACGCTTCATCCTAGAAGAGTGAAAATAGGGCAGCTAAGTGGACTTAGTGAACTGATCATTACCACAGAGATCACCAAGGTCGGATGAAAAAAAATTTGCCGATTATTAAGAAAACAAGTAGTATTTTGGAAGCTTGGAACACGTTTCCAATGAATGTGTTTTACGCAGTCTTTGCTTGTGGCTATTTCAAGAGGGAACAAAACACAAAGACACAACTTAGAACAACTTTATTTTGTCAAGTTTCAAGGAGCTAGCACAAACCGTGTTTGATATAGACTTCCAAACACATCTATCTATTATAGGAGAAAATAGAGTGAAACCTAAAAACTCAAACTGTTACTGGTAACGAACGCTTCATCCTAGAAGAGTGAAAATTGGGCAGCTAAGTGGACTTAGTGAACTGATCATTACCACATAGATCATCAAAGTCGGATGAAAAAAAATTTGCCGAGTACTCAGAAAACCAGTAGTTTTTTTGGAAGCTTGGCACACCTTTCAAATGAAGGTGTTTTACCGAGTCTTTGCTTGTGGCTATTTCAAGAGAAAACAACCACAAAGACAGAACTTAGAACTACTTTATTTTGTCAAGTTTCAAGGAGCTAGCACAAACCGTGTTTGATTTAGACTTAAAAAACACATCTATCTGTATAGGAGGAAATAGAGTGAAACCTAAAATTCAAACTGTTACTGGTAACGAAAGCTTCATCCTAGAAGAGTGAAAATTGGGCAGCTAAGTTTACTTAGTGAACTGATCATTATACAGAGTTCATCCAGTCGGATGAAAAAAAATTTGCCGAGTATCCGAAGACCAGTTGTATTTTGGAAGCTTGGCACACTTTCCAATGAAGGTGTTTACCCAGTCTTTGGTTTTGGCTAATTCAAGAGGAAACAAACCACAAAGACAGAACTTAGAACTACTTTATTTGTCAAGTTTCAAGGAGCTAGCACAAACCGTGTTTGATTTAGACTTAAAAAACACAACTATCTGTATAGGAGGAAATAGAGTGAAACCTAAAAATTCAAACTGTTTACTGGTAACGAATGCTTCATCCTAGAAGTGTGAAAATTGGGCAGCTAAGTGGACTTAGTGAACTGGTCATTACCACAGAGATCATCAAGGTCGATTGAAATAAAATTTGCCGAGTATTTAGAAAACCAGTAGTATTTTGGAAGCTTGAAGACCTTTCCAATGAATGTGTTTTACGCAGTCTTTGCTTGTGGCTATTTCAAGAGGAAACAAACACAAAGACAGAACTTAGAACAACTTTATTTTGTCAAGTTTCAAGGAGCTAGCAAAAACCGTGTTTGATTTAGACTTCCAAACACATCTGTCTATATAGGAGGAAATAGAGTGAAACCTAAACTCAAACTTTTTCTGCTAATGAACGCTTCATTATAGAAGAGTGAATATTGGGCAGCTAAGTGGACTTAGTGAAGTGATCATTACCACAGAGATCATCAAGGTCGGATGAAAAAAATTTGCCGAATATTCAGAAAAACAGTAGTTTTTTGGAAGCTTGGCACACCTTTCCAATGAAGGGGTTTTTACGCAGTCTTTGCTTGTGGCTATTTCAAGAGGAAACAAACCACAAAGACAGAACTTAGAACTACTTTATTTTGTCAAGTTTCAAGGAGCTAGCACAAACCGTGTTTGATTTAGACTTAAAAAACACATCTATCTGGATAGGAGGAAATAGAGTGAAACCTAAAAATTCAAACTGTTACTGGTAACGAACGCTTCATCCTAGAAGAGTGAAAATTGGGCAGCTAAGTGGACTTAGTGAACTCATCATTACCACAGAGATCATCAACGTCGGATGAAAAAAAATTTGCCGAGTATTCAGAAAACCAGTAGTATTTTGAAAGCTTGGAACACCTTTCCAATGAATGTGTTTTATGCAGTCTTTGCTTGTGGCTATTTCAAGAGGAAACAAACCACAAAGACAGAACTTAGAACTAATTTATTTTGTCAACTTTCAAGGAGCTAGCACAAACCGTGTTTGATTTAGACTTAAAAAACACATCTATCTGTATAGGAGGAATAGAGTGAAACCTAAAAATTCAAACTGTTACTGGTAACGAACGCTTCATCCTAGAAGAGTGAAAATTGGGCAGCTAAGTGGACTTAGTGAACTGATGAGTTTCAGGGAGCTATCACAAACCGTGTTTGATTTAGACTTAAAAAACACATCTATCTGTATAGGAGGAAATAGAGTGAAACCTAAAAATTCAAACTGTTACTGGTAACGAACGCTTCATCCTAGAAGAGTGAAAATTGGGCAGCTAAGTGGACTTAGTGAACTGATCATTACCACAGAGATCATCAAGGTCGGATGAAAAAAATTTGCCGATTATTAAGAAAACGAGTAGTATTTTGGAAGCTTGGAACACGTTTCCAATGAATGTGTTTTACGCAGTCTTTGCTTGTGGCTATTTCAAGAGGAAACAAAACACAAAGACAGAACTTAGAACAACTTTATTTTGTCAAGTTTCAAGGAGCTAGCACAAACCGTGTTTGATATAGACTTCCAAACACATCTATCTATATAGGAGGAAATAGAGTGAAACGTAAAAACTCAAACTGTTACTGGTAACGAACGCTTCATCCTAGAAGAGTGAAAATTGGGCAGCTAAGTGGACTTAGTGAACTGATCATTACCACAGAGATCATCAAGGTCGGATGAAAAAAAATTTGCCTAGTATTCAGAAAACCAGTAGTTTTTTGGAAGCTTGGCACACCTTACAAATGAAGGTGTTTTACCGAGTCTTTGCTTGTGGCTATTTCAAGAGGAAACAAACCACAAAGACAGAACTTAGAACTACTTTATTTTGTCAAGTTTCAAGGAGCTAGCACAAACCGTGTTTGATTTAGACTTAAAAAACACATCTATCTGTAGAGGAGGAAATAGAGTGAAACCTAAAAATTCAAACTGTTACTGGTAACGAACGCTTCATCCTAGAAGAGTGAAAATTGGGAAGCTAAGTGGACTTAGTGAACTGATCAGTTTCAGGGAGCTATCACAAACCGTGTTTGATTTAGACTTAAAAAACACATCTATCTGTATAGGAGGAAATAGAGTGAAACCTAAAAATTCAAACTGTTACTGGTAACGAACGCTTCATCCTAGAAGAGTGAAAATTGGGCAGCTAAGTGGACTTAGTGAACTGATCATTACCACAGAGATCATCAAGAACGGATGAGAAAAAATTTGCCGAGTATACAGAAATCAAGTAGTATGTTGGAAGCTTGGAACACCTTTCCAATGAATGTGTTTTACGCAGTCTTTGCTTGTGGCTATTTCAAGAGGAAACAAACCACAAAGACAGAACTTAGAACTACTTTATTTTGTCAAGTTTCAAGGTGCTAGCACAAACCGTGTTTGATTTAGACTTAAAAAACACATCTATCTGTATAGGAAGAAATAGAGTGAAACCTAAAAATTCAAACTGTTACTGGTAACGAACGCTTCATCCTAGAAGAGTGAAAATTGGGCAGCTAAGTGGACTTAGTGAACTGATCATTACCACAGAGATCATCAAGGTCGGATGAAAAAAAATTTGCCGATTATTAAGAAAACGAGTAGTATTTTGGAAGCTTGGAACACGTTTCCAATGAATGTGTTTTACGCAGTCTTTGCTTGTGGCTATTTCAAGAGGAAACAAACCACAAAGACAGAACTTCGAACAACTTTATTTTGTCAAGTTTCAAGGAGCTAGCAAAAACCGTGTTTGATTTAGACTTCCAAACACATCTATCTATATAGGAGGAAATAGAGTGAAACCTAAAAACTCAAACTGTTTCGGGTAATGAACGCATCATTATAGAAGAGTGAATATTGGGCAGCTAAGTGGACTTAGTGAAGTGATCATTACCACAGAGATCATCAAGGTCGGATGAAAAAAAATTTGCCGAGTATTCAGAAAAACAGTAGTTTCTTGGAAGCTTGGCACACCTTTCCAATGAATGTGTTTTACGCAGTCTTTGCTTGTGGCTATTTCAAGAGGAAACAAACCACAAAGACAGAACTTAGAACTACTTTATTTTGTCAAGTTTCAAGGAGCTAGCACAAACCGTGTTTGATTTAGACTTAAAAAACACATCTATCTGTATAGGAGGAAATAGAGTGAAACCTAAAATTCAAACTGTTACTGGTAACGAAAGCTTCATCCTAGAAGAGTGAAAATTGGGCAGCTAAGTGGACTTAGTGAACTGATCATTATACAGAGATCATCCAGGTCGGATGAAAAAAAATTTGCCGAGTATCAGAAGACCAGTAGTATTTTGGAAGCTTGGCACACCTTTCCAATGAAGGTGTTTTACCCAGTCTTTGCTTGTGGCTATTTCACGAGGAAACAAACCACAAAGACAGAACTTAGAACTACTTTATTTTGTCAAGTTTCAAGGAGCTAGCACAAACCGTGTTTGATTTAGACTTAAAAAACACAACTATCTGTATAGGAGGAAATAGAGTGAAACCTAAAAATTCAAACTGTTACTGGTAACGAACGCTTCATCCTAGAAGTGTGAAAATTGGGCAGCTAAGTGGACTTAGTGAACTGATCATTACCACAGAGATCATCAAGGTCGGTTGAAAAAAAATTTGCCGAGTATTCAGAAAACCAGTAGTATTTTGGAAGCTTGGAAGACCTTTCCAATGAATGTGTTTTACGCAGTCTTTGCTTGTGGCTATTTCAAGAGGAAACAAACCACAAAGACAGAACTTAGAACAACTTTATTTTGTCAAGTTTCAAGGAGCTAGCACAAACCGTGTTTGATTTAGACTTCCAAACACATCTGTCTATATAGGAGGAAATAGAGTGAAACCTAAAAACTCAAACTTTTTCTGCTAATGAACGCTTCATTATGGAAGAGTGAATATTGGGCAGCTAAGTGGACTTAGTGAAGTGATCATTACCACAGAGATCATCAAGGTCGGTTGAAAAAAAATTTTGCCGAATATTCAGAAAAACAGTAGTTTTTTGGAAGCTTGGCACACCTTTCCAATGAAAGTGTTTTACGCAGTCTTTGCTTGTGGCTATTTCAAGAGGAAACAAACCACAAAGACAGAACTTAGAAACTACTTTATTTTGTCAAGGTTTCAAGGAGCTAGCACAAACCGTGTTTGATTTAGAATTAAAAAACACATCTATCTGTATAGGAGGAAATAGAGTGAAACCTAAAAATTCAAACTGTTACTGGTAACGAACACTTCATCCTAGAAGAGGAAAATTGGGCAGCTAAGTGGACTTAGTGAATCATCATTACCACAGAGATCATCAAAGTCGGATGAAAAAAAATTTGCCGAGTATTCAGAAAACCAGTAGTATTTTGAAAGCTTGGAACACCTTTCCAATGAATGTATTTTATGCAGTCTTTTGCTTGTGGCTATTTCAAGAGGAAACAAACCACAAAGACAGAACTTAGAACTACTTTATTTTGTCAAGTTTCAAGGAGCTAGCACAAACCGTGTTTGATTTAGACTTAAAAAACACATCTATCTGTATAGGAGGAAAATAGAGTGAAACCTAAAAATTCAAACTGTTACTGGTAACGAACGCTTCATCCTAGAAGAGTGAAAATTGGGGCAGCTAAGTGGACTTAGTGAACTGATGAGTTTCAGGGAGCTATCACAAACCGTGTTTGATTTAGACTTAAAAAACACATCTATCTGTATAGGAGGAAATAGAGTGAAACCTAAAAATTCAAACTGTTACTGGTAACGAACGCTTCATCCTAGAAGAGTGAAAATTGGGCAGCTAAGTGGACTTAGTGAACTGATCATTACCAGAGTTCATCAAGGTCGGATGAAAAAAAATTTGCCAAGTATTCAGAAAACCAGTAGTATTTTGGAAGCTTGGCACACCTTTCCAATGAAGGTGTTTTACGCAGTCTTTGCTTGTGGCTATTTCAAGAGGAAACAAACCACAAAGACAGAACTTAGAACTACTTTATTTTGTCAAGTTTCAAGGAGCTAGCACAAACCGTGTTTGATTTAGACTTAAAAAACACATCTATCTGTATAGGAGGAAATAGAGTGAAATCTAAAAATTCAAACTGTTACTGGTAACGAATGCTTCATCCTAGAAGAGTGAAAGTTGGGCAGCTAAGTGGACTTAGTGAACTGCTCATTACCACAGAGATCATCAAGGTCGGATGAAAAAAAATTTGCCGAGTATTCAGAAAACCAGTAGAATTTTGGAAGCTTGGAACACCTTTTCAATGAATGTGTTTTACGCAGTCTATCCTTGAGGCTATTTCAAGAGGAAACAAACCACAAAGACAGAACTTAGAACTACTTTATTTTGTCAAGTTTCAAGGAGCTAGCACAAACCGTGTTTGATTTAGACTTAAAAAACACATCTATCTGTATAGGAGAAAATAGAGTGAAAACTAAAAATTCAAACTGTTACTGGTAACGAACGCTTCATCCTAGAAGAGTGAAAATTGGGCAGGTAAGTGGACTTAGTGAACTGATCCTTACCACAGAGATCATCAAGGTCGGATGAAAAAAAATTTGCCGAGTATTCAGAAAACAAGTAGTATTTTGGAAGCTTGGAACACCTTTCCAATAAAGGTGTTTTACGCAGTCTTTGCTTGTGGCTATTTCAAGAGGAAAAAAACCACAAAGTCAGAACTTAGAACTACTTTATTTTGTCAAGTTTCAAGGAGCTAGCACAAACCGTGTTTGATTTAGACTTAAAAAACACATCTATCTGTATAGGAGGAAATAGAGTGAAACCTAAAAATTCAAACTGTTACTGGTAACGAACGCTTCATCCTAGAAGAGTGAAAGTTGGGCAGCTAAGTGGACTTAGTGAACTGATCATTACCACAGAGATCATCAAGGTCGGATGAAAAAAAATTTGCCGAGTATTCAGAAAACCAGTAGTATTTTGGAAGCTTGGAAAACCTTTCCAATGAATGTGTTTTACGCAGTCTTTGCTTGTGGCTATTTCAAGAGGAAACAAACCACAAAGACAGAACTTAGAACTACTTTATTTTGTCAAGTTTCAAGGAGCTAGCACAAACCGTGTTTGATTTAGACTTAAAAAACACATCTATCTGTATAGGAGGAAATAGAGTGAAACCTAAAAATTCAAACTGTTACTGGTAACGAAAGCTTCATCCTAGAAGAGTGAAAGTTGGGCAGCTAAGTGGACTTAGTGAACTGATCATTACCACAGAGATCATCAAGGTCGGATGAAAAAAAATTTGCTGAGTATTCAGAAAACCAGTAGTATTTTGGAAGCTTGGAAAACCTTTCCAATGAATGTGTTTTACGCAGTCTTTGCTTGTGGCTATTTCAAGAGGAAACAAACCACAAAGACAGAACTTAGAACTACTTTATTTTGTCAAGTTTCAAGGAGCTAGTACAAACCGTGTTTGATTTAGACTTAAAAAACACATCTATCTGTATAGGAGGAAATAGATTGAAACCTAAAATTCAAACTGTTACTGGTAACGAACGCTTCATCCTAGAAGAGTGAAAATTGGGCAGCTAAGTGGACTTAGTGAACAGATCATTACCACAGAGATCATCAAGTTCGGATGAAAAAAAATTTGCCGAGTCTTCAGAAAACCAGTAGTATTTTGGAAGCTTGGAACACCTTTCCAATAAAGGTGTTTTACGCAGTGTTTGCTTGTGGCTATTTCAAGAGGAAACAAACCACAAAGACAGAACTTAGAACAACTTTATTTTGTCAAGTTGCAAGGAGCTAGAACAAACCGTGATTGATTTAGACTTAAAAAACACATCTATCTGTATAGGAGGAAATAGAGTGAAACCTAAAAATTCAAACTGTTACTGGTAACGAACGCTTCATCCCAGAAGAGTGAAAATTGGGCAGCTAAGTGGACTTAGTGAACTGATCATTACCACAGAGATCATCAAGGTCGGATGAAAAAAAATTTGCCGAGTATTCCGAAAACCAGTAGTTTTTTGGAAGCTTGGCACACCTTTCCAATGAAGGTGTTTTACGCAGTCTTGCTTGTGGCTATTTCAAGAGGAAACAAACCACAAAGACAGAACTTAGAACTACTTTATTTTGTCAAGTTTCAAGGAGCTAGCACAAACCGTGTTTGATTTAGAGTTCCAAACACATCTCTATATATAGGAGGAAATAGAGTGAAATCTAAAAACTCAAACTGTTACTGGTAACGAACGCTTCATCCTAGAAGAGTGAATATTGGGCACCTAAGTGGACTAAATAAACTGATCATTACCACAGAGATCATCAAGGTCGGATGAAAAAAAATTTGCCGAGTATTCAGAAAACCAGTAGTTTTTTGGAAGCTTGGCACACCTTTCCAATGAAGGTGTTTTACGCAGTCTTGCTTGTGGCTATTTCAAGAGGAAACAAACCACAAAGACAGAACTTAGAACTACTTTATTTTGTCAAGTTTCAAGGAGCTAGCACAAAGCGTGTTTGATTTAGACTTAAAAAACACATCTATCAGTATAGGAGGAAATAGAGTGAAACCTAAAAATTCAATCTGTTACTGGTAACGAACGCTTCATCCTAGAAGAGTGAAAATTGGGCAGCTAAGTGGACTTAGTGAACTGATCATTACCACAGAGATCATCAAGGTCGGATGAAAAAAAATTTGCCGAGTATTCAGAAAACCAGTAGTATTTTGGAAGCTTGGAACACCTTTCCAATGAATGTGTTTTACGCAGTCTTTGCTTGTGGCTATTTCAAGAGGAAACAAACCACAAAGACAGAACTTAGAACTACTTTATTTTGTCAAGTTTCAAGGAGCTAGCACAAACCGTGTTTGATTTAGACTTAAAAAACACATCTATCTGTATAGGAGGAAATAGAGTGAAACCTAAAAATTCAAACTGTTACTGGTAACGAACGCTTCATCCTAGAAGAGTGAAAATTGGGCAGGTAAGTGGACTTAGTGAACTGATCATTACCACAGAGATCATCAAGTTCGCATGAAAAAAAAATTGCCGAGTATTCAGAAAACCAGTAGTATTTTGGAAGCTTGGAACACCTTTCCAATGAAGGTGTTTTACGCAGTCTTTGCTTGTGGCTATTTCAAGAGGAAACAAACCACAAAGACAGAACTTCGAACTACTTTATTTTGTCAAGTTTCAAGGAGCTAGCACAAACCGTGTTTGATTTAGACTTAAAAAACACATCTATCTGTATAGGAGGAAATAGAGTGAAACCTAAAAATTCAAACTGTTACTGGTAACGAACGCTTCATCCTAGAAGAGTGAAAATTGGGCAGCTAAGTGGACTTAGTGAACTGATCATTACCACAGAGATCATCAAGCTCGGATGAAAAAAAATTTGCCGAGTATTCAGAAAACCAGTAGTATTTTGGAAGCTTGGAACACCTGTCCAATAAAGGTGTTTTACGCAGTGTTTGCTTGTGGCTATTTCAAGAGGAAACAAACCACAAAGACAGAACTTAGAACTACTTTATTTTGTCAAGTTTCAAAGAGCTAGCACAAACCGTGTTTGATTTAGACTTAAAAAACACATCTATCTGTATAGGAGGAAATAGAGTGAAACCTAAAAATTCAAACTGTTACTGGTAACGAATGATTAATCCTAGAAGATTGAAAATTGGGCAGCTAAGTGGATTTAGTGAACTGATCATTACCACAGAGGTCATCAAGGTCGGATGAAAAAAAATTTGCCGAGTATTCAGAAAACCAGTAGTATTTTGGAAGCTTGGAACACCTTTCCAATGAATGTGTTTTACGCAGTCTTTGCTTGTGGCTATTTCAAGAGGAAACAAACCACAAAGACAGAACTTAGAACAACTTTATTTTGTCAAGTTGCAAGGAGCTAGAACAAACCGTGATTGATTTAGACTTAAAAAACACATCTATCTGTATAGGAGGAAATAGAGTGAAACCTAAAAATTCAAACTGTTACTGGTAACGAATGCTTCATCCTAGAAGAGTGAAAATTGGGCAGCTAAGTGGACTTAGTGAACTGATCATTACCACAGAGATCATCAAAGTCGGATGAAAAAAAATTTGCCGAGTATTCCGAAAACCAGTAGTTTTTTGGAAGCTTGGCACACCTTTCCAATGAATGTGTTTTACGCAGTCTTTGCTTGTGCCTATTTCAAGAGGAAACAAACCACAAAGACAGAACTTAGAACTACTTTATTTTGTCAAGTTTCAAGGAGCTAGCACAAACCGTGTTTGATTTAGACTTCCAAACACATCTATCTATATAGGAGGAAATAGAGTGAAACCTAAAAACTCAAACTGTTACTGGTAACGAACGCTTCATCCTAGAAGAGTGAATATTGGGCAGCTAAGTGGACTAAGTAAACTGATCATTACCACAGAGATCATCAAGGTCGGATGAAAAAAAATTTGCCGAGTATTCAGAAAACCAGTAGTTTTTTGGAAGCTTGGCACACCTTTCCAATGAAGGTGTTTTACGCAGTCTTTGCTTGTGGCTATTTCAAGAGGAAACAAACCACAAAGACAGAACTTAGAACTACTTTATTTTGTCACGTTTCAAGGAGCTAGCACAAACCGTGTTTGATTTAGACTTAAAAAACACATCTATCTGTATAGGAGGAAATAGAGTGAAACCTAAAAATTCAAACTGTTACTGGTAACGAACGCTTCATCCTAGAAGAGTGAAAATTGGGCAGGTAAGTGGACTTAGTGAACAGATCATTACCACAGAGATCATCAAGGTCGGATGAAAAAAAATTTGCCGAGTATTCACAAAACCAGTAGTATTTTGGAAGCTTGGAACACCTTTCCAATAAAGGTGTTTTACGCAGTCTTTGCTTGTGGCTATTTCAAGAGGAAACAAACCACAAAGACAGAACTTAGAACTACTTTATTTTGTCAAGTTTCAAGGAGCTAGCACAAACCGTGTTTGATTTAGACTTAAAAAACACATCTATCTCTATAGGAGGAAATAGAGTGAAACCTAAAAATTCAAACTGTTACTGGTAACGAACGCTTCATCCTAGAAGAGTGAAAATTGGGCAGCTAAGTGGACTTAGTGAACTGATCATTACCACAGAGATCATCAAGGTCGGATGAAAAAAAATTTGCCGAGTATTCAGAAAACCAGTAGTATTTTGGAAGCTTGGAACACCTTTCCAATAAAGGTGTTTTACGCAGTGTTTGCTTGTGGCTATTTCAAGAGGAAACAAACCACAAAGACAGAACTTAGAACTACTTTATTTTGTCAAGTTTCAAGGAGCTAGCACAAACTGTGTTTGATTTAGAATTAAAAAACACATCTATCTGTATAGGAGGAAATAGAGTGAAACCTAAAAATTCAAACTGTTACTGGTAACGAATGCTTCATCCTAGAAGATTGAAAATTGGGCAGCTAAGTGGACTTAGTGAACTGATCATTACCACAGAGATCATCAAGGTCGGATGAAAAAAAATTTGCCGAGTATTCAGAAAACCAGTAGTACTTTGGAAGCTTGGAACACCTTTCCAATGAATGTGTTTTACGCAGTCTTTGCTTGTGGCTATTTCAAGAGGAAACAAACCACAAAGACAAAACTTAGATCTACTTTATTTTGTCAAGTTTCAAGGAGCTAGCACAAACCGTGTTTGATTTAGACTTAAAAAACACATCTATCTGTATAGGAGGAAATAGAGTGAAACCTAAAAATTCAAACTGTTACTGGTAACGAACGCTTCATCCTAGAAGAGGGAAAATTGGGCAGCTAAGTGGACTTAGTGAACTGATCATTACCACAGAGATCATCAAGGTCGGATGAAAAAAAATTTGCCGAGTATTCAGAAAACCAGTAGTATTTTGGAAGCTTGGAACACCTGTCCAATAAAGGTGTTTTACGCAGTGTTTGCTTGTGGCTATTTCAAGAGGAAACAAACCACAAAGACAGAACTTAGAACTACTTTATTTTGTCAAGTTTCAAGGAGCTAGCACAAACCGTGTTTGATTTAGACTTAAAAAACACATCTATCTGTATAGGAGGAAATAGAGTGAAACCTAAAAATTCAAACTGTTACTGGTAACGAATGCTTCATCCTAGAAGATTGAAAATTGGGCAGCTAAGTGGACTTAGTGAACTGATCATTACCACAGAGATCATCAAGGTCGGATGCACAAAAATTGGCCGAGTATTCAGAAAACCAGTAGTATTTTGGAAGCTTGGAACACCTTTCCAATGAATGTGTTTTACGCAGTCTTTGCTTGTGGCTATTTCAAGAGGAAACAAACCACAAAGACAGAACTTAGAACAACTTTATTTTGTCAAGTTGCAAGGAGCTAGAACAAACCGTGATTGATTTAGACTTAAAAAACACATCTATCTGTATTGGAGGAAATAGAGTGAAACCTAAAAATTCAAACTGTTACTGGTAACGAACGCTTCATCCTAGAAGAGTGAAAATTGGGCAGCTAAGTGGACTTAGTGAACTGATCATTACCACAGAGATCATCAAGGTCGGATGAAAAAAAATTTGCCGAGTATTCCGAAAACCAGTAGTTTTTTAGAAGCTTGGCACACCTTTCCAATGAATGTGTTTTACGCAGTCTTTGCTTGTGCCTATTTCAAGAGGAAACAAACCACAAAGACAGAACTTAGAACTACTTTATTTTGTCAAGTTTCAAGGAGCTAGCACAAACCGTGTTTGATTTAGACTTCCAAACACATCTATCTATATAGGAGGAAATAGAGTGAAACCTAAAAACTCAAACTGTTACTGGTAACGAACGCTTCATCCTAGAAGAGTGAATAATGGGCAGCTAAGTGGAATAAGTAAACTGATCATTACCACAGAGATCATCAAGTCGGATGAAAAAAAAATTGCCGAGTATTCAGAAAACCAGTAGTTTTTTGGAAGCTTGGCACACCTTTCCAATGAAGGTGTTTTACGCAGTCTTTGCTTGTGGCTATTTCAAGAGGAAACAAACCACAAAGACAGAACTTAGAACTACTTTATTTTGTCAAGTTTCAAGGAGCTAGCACAAACCGTGTTTGATTTAGACTTAAAAAACACATCTATCTGTATAGGAGGAAATAGAGTGAAACCTAAAAATTCAAACTGTTACTGGTAACGAACGCTTCATCCTAGAAGAGTGAAAATTGGGCAGCTAAGTGGACTTAGTGAACTGATCATTACCACAGAGATCATCAAGGTCGGATGAAAAAAAATTTGCCGAGTATTCAGAAAACCAGTAGTATTTTAGAAGCTTGGAACACCTTTCCAATGAATGTGTTTTACGCAGTCTTTGCTTGTGGCTATTTCAATAGGAAACAAACCAGGAAGACAGAACTTAGAACAACTTTATTTTGTCAAGTTTCAAGGAGCTAGCACAAACCGTGTTTGATATAGAATTCCAAACACATCTATCTATATAGGAGGAAATAGAGTGAAACCTAAAAACTCAAACTGTTACTGGTAACGAACGCTTCATCCTAGAAGAGTGAATATTGGGCAGCTAAGTGGACTTAGTGAACTGATCATTACCACAGAGATCATCAAGGTCGGATGAAAAAAAATTTGCCGAGTATTCAGAAAACCAGTAGTTTTTTGGAAGCTTGGCACACCTTTCAAATGAAGGTGTTTTACCGAGTCTTTGCTTGTGGCTATTTCAAGAGGAAACAAACCACAAAGACAGAACTTAGAACTACTTTATTTTGTCAAGTTTCAAGGAGCTAGCACAAACCGTGTTTGATTTAGACTTAAAAAACACATCTATCTGTATAGGAGGAAATAGAGTGAAACCTAAAAATTCAAACTGTTACTGGTAACGAACGCTTCATCCTAGAAGAGTGAAAATTGGGCAGCTAAGTGGACTTAGTGAACTGATCATTACCACAGAGATCATCAAGGTGGGATGAAATAATATTTGCCGAGTATTCAGAAAACCAGTAGTATTTTGGAAGCTTGGAACAACTTTCCAATGAATGTGTTTTACGCAGTCTTTGCTTGTGGCTATTTCAAGAGGAAAAAAACCACAAAGACAGAACGTAGAACTACTTTATTTTGTCAAGTTTCAAGGAGCTAGCACAAACCGTGTTTGATTTAGACTTAAAAAACACATCTATCTGTATAGGAGGAAATAGAGTGAAACCTAAAAATTCAAACTGTTACTGGTAACGAACGCTTCATCCTAGAAGAGTGAAAGTTGGGGGGCTAAGTGGACTTAGTGAACTGATCATTACCACAGAGATCATCAAGGTCGGATGAAAAAACATTTGCCGAGTATTCAGAAAACCAGTAGTATTTTGGAAGCTTGGAACACCTTTCCAATGAATGTGTTTTACGCAGTCTTTGCTTGTGGCTATTTCAAGAGGAAACAAACCACAAAGACAGAACTTAGAACTACTTTATTTTGTCAAGTTTCAAGGAGCTAGCACAAACCGTGTTTGATTTAGACTTAAAAAACACATCTATCTGTATAGGAGGAAATAGAGTGAAACCTAAAAATTCAAACTGTTACTGGTAACGAACGCTTCATCCTAGAAGAGTGAAAATTGGGCAGGTAAGTGGACTTAGTGAACTGATCATTACCACAGAGTTCATCAAGGTCGGATGAAAAAAAATTTGCCATGTATTCAGAAAACCAGTAGTATTTTGGAAGCTTGGCACACCTTTCCAATGAAGGTGTTTTAAGCAGTCTTTGCTTGTGGCTATTTCAAGAGGAAACAAACCACAAAGACAGAACTTAGAACTACTTTATTTTGTCAAGTTTCAAGGAGCTAGCACAAACCGTGTTTGATTTAGACTTAAAAAACACATCTATCTGTATAGGAGGAAATAGAGTGAAATCTAAAAATTCAAACTGTTACTGGTAACGAATGCTTCATCCTAGAAGAGTGAAAGTTGGGCAGCTAAGTGGACTTAGTGAACTGATCATTACCACAGAGATCATCAAGGTCGGATGAAAAAAAATTTGCCGAGTATTCAGAAAACCAGTAGAATTTTGGAAGCTTGGAACACCTTTTCAATGAATGTGTTTTACGCAGTCTTTCCTTGAGGCTATTTCAAGAGGAAACAAACCACAAAGACAGAACTTAGAACTACTTTATTTTGTCAAGTTTCAAGGAGCTAGCACAAACCGTGTTTGATTTAGACTTAAAAAACACATCTATCTGTATAGGAGGAAATAGAGTGAAAACTAAAAATTCAAACTGTTACTGGTAACGAACGCTTCATCCTAGAAGAGTGAAAATTGGGCAGGTAAGTGGACTTAGTGAACTGATCCTTACCACAGAGATCATCAAGGTCGGATGAAAAAAAATTTGCCGAGTATTCAGAAAACAAGTAGTATTTTGGAAGCTTGGAACACCTTTCCAATAAAGGTGTTTTACGCAGTCTTTGCTTGTGGCTATTTCAAGAGGAAAAAAACCACAAAGTCAGAACTTAGAACTACTTTATTTTGTCAAGTTTCAAGGAGCTAGCACAAACCGTGTTTGATTTAGACTTAAAAAACACATCTATCTGTATAGGAGGAAATAGAGTGAAACCTAAAAATTCAAACTGTTACTGGTAACGAACGCTTCATCCTAGAAGAGTGAAAGTTGGGGGGCTAAGTGGACTTAGTGAACTGATCATTACCACAGAGATCATCAAGGTCGGATGAAAAAACATTTGCCGAGTATTCAGAAAACCAGTAGTATTTTGGAAGCTTGGAACACCTTTCCAATGAATGTGTTTTACGCAGTCTTTGCTTGTGGCTATTTCAAGAGGAAAAAAACCACAAAGACAGAACGTAGAACTACTTTATTTTGTCAAGTTTCAAGGAGCTAGCACAAACCGTGTTTGATTTAGACTTAAAAAACACATCTATCTGTATAGGAGGAAATAGAGTGAAACCTAAAAATTCAAACTGTTACTGGTAACGAACGCTTCATCCTAGAAGAGTGAAAGTTGGGGGGCTAAGTGGACTTAGTGAACTGATCATTACCACAGAGATCATCAAGGTCGGATGAAAAAAAATTTGCCGAGTATTCAGAAAACCAGTAGTATTTTGGAAGCTTGGAACACCTTTCCAATGAATGTGTTTTACGCAGTCTTTGCTTGTGGCTATTTCAAGAGGAAACAAACCACAAAGACAGAACTTAGAACTACTTTATTTTGTCAAGTTTCAAGGAGCTAGCACAAACCGTGTTTGATTTAGACTTAAAAAACACATCTATCTGTATAGGAGGAAATAGAGTGAAACCTAAAAATTCAAACTGTTACTGGTAACGAACGCTTCATCCTAGAAGAGTGAAAATTGGGCAGGTAAGTGGACTTAGTGAACTGATCATTACCACAGAGTTCATCAAGGTCGGATGAAAAAAAATTTGCCAAGTATTCAGAAAACCAGTAGTATTTTGGAAGCTTGGCACACCTTTCCAATGAAGGTGTTTTAAGCAGTCTTTGCTTGTGGCTATTTCAAGAGGAAACAAACCACAAAGACAGAACTTAGAACTACTTTATTTTGTCAAGTTTCAAGGAGCTAGCACAAACCGTGTTTGATTTAGACTTAAAAAACACATCTATCTGTATAGGAGGAAATAGAGTGAAATCTAAAAATTCAAACTGTTACTGGTAACGAATGCTTCATCCTAGAAGAGTGAAAGTTGGGCAGCTAAGTGGACTTAGTGAACTGATCATTACCACAGAGATCATCAAGGTCGGATGAAAAAAAATTTGCCGAGTATTCAGAAAACCAGTAGAATTTTGGAAGCTTGGAACACCTTTTCAATGAATGTGTTTTACGCAGTCTTTCCTTGAGGCTATTTCAAGAGGAAACAAACCACAAAGACAGAACTTAGAACTACTTTATTTTGTCAAGTTTCAAGGAGCTAGCACAAACCGTGTTTGATTTAGACTTAAAAAACACATCTATCTGTATAGGAGGAAATAGAGTGAAAACTAAAAATTCAAACTGTTACTGGTAACGAACGCTTCATCCTAGAAGAGTGAAAATTGGGCAGGTAAGTGGACTTAGTGAACTGATCCTTACCACAGAGATCATCAAGGTCGGATGAAAAAAAATTTGCCGAGTATTCAGAAAACAAGTAGTATTTTGGAAGCTTGGAACACCTTTCCAATAAAGGTGTTTTACGCAGTCTTTGCTTGTGGCTATTTCAAGAGGAAAAAAACCACAAAGTCAGAACTTAGAACTACTTTATTTTGTCAAGTTTCAAGGAGCTAGCACAAACCGTGTTTGATTTAGACTTAAAAAACACATCTATCTGTATAGGAGGAAATAGAGTGAAACCTAAAAATTCAAACTGTTACTGGTAACGAACGCTTCATCCTAGAAGAGTGAAAGTTGGGCAGCTAAGTGGACTTAGTGAACTGATCATTACCACAGAGATCATCAAGGTCGGATGAAAAAAAATTTGCCGAGTATTCAGAAAACCAGTAGTATTTTGGAAGCTTGGAAAACCTTTCCAATGAATGTGTTTTACGCAGTCTTTGCTTGTGGCTATTTCAATAGGAAACAAACCACAAAGACAGAACTTAGAACTACTTTATTTTGTCAAGTTTCAAGGAGCTAGCACAAACCGTGTTTGATTTAGACTTAAATAACACATCTATCTGTATAGGAGGAAATAGAGTGAAACCTAAAAATTCAAACTGTTACTGGTAACGAAAGCTTCATCCTAGAAGAGTGAAAGTTGGGCAGCTAAGTGGACTTAGTGAACTGATCATTACCACAGAGATCATCAAGGTCGGATGAAAAAAAATTTGCTGAGTATTCAGAAAACCAGTAGTATTTTGGAAGCTTGGAAAACCTTTCCAATGAATGTGTTTTACGCAGTCTTTGCTTGTGGCTATTTCAAGAGGAAACAAACCACAAAGACAGAACTTAGAACTACTTTATTTTGTCAAGATTCAAGGAGCTAGTACAAACCGTGTTTGATTTAGACTTAAAAAACACATCTATCTGTATAGGAGGAAATAGATTGAAACCTAAAAATTCAAACTGTTACTGGTAACGAACGCTTCATCCTAGAAGAGTGAAAATTGGGCAGCTAAGTGGACTTAGTGAACAGATCATTACCACAGAGATCATCAAGGTCGGATGAAAAAAAATTTGCCGAGTCTTCAGAAAACCAGTAGTATTTTGGAAGCTTGGAACACCTTTCCAATAAAGGTGTTTTACGCAGTGTTTGCTTGTGGCTATTTCAAGAGGAAACAAACCACAAAGACAGAACTTAGAACAACTTTATTTTGTCAAGTTGCAAGGAGCTAGAACAAACCGTGATTGATTTAGACTTAAAAAACACATCTATCTGTATAGGAGGAAATAGAGTGAAACCTAAAAATTCAAACTGTTACTGGTAACGAACGCTTCATCCCAGAAGAGTGAAAATTGGGCAGCTAAGTGGACTTAGTGAACTGATCATTACCACAGAGATCATCAAGGTCGGATGAAAAAAAATTTGCCGAGTATTCCGAAAACCAGTAGTTTTTTGGAAGCTTGGCACACCTTTCCAATGAAGGTGTTTTACGCAGTCTTGCTTGTGGCTATTTCAAGAGGAAACAAACCACAAAGACAGAACTTAGAACTACTTTATTTTGTCAAGTTTCAAGGAGCTAGCACAAACCGTGTTTGATTTAGAGTTCCAAACACATCTCTATATATAGGAGGAAATAGAGTGAAATCTAAAAACTCAAACTGTTACTGGTAACGAACGCTTCATCCTAGAAGAGTGAATATTGGGCACCTAAGTGGACTAAATAAACTGATCATTACCACAGAGATCATCAAGGTCGGATGAAAAAAAATTTGCCGAGTATTCAGAAAACCAGTAGTTTTTTGGAAGCTTGGCACACCTTTCCAATGAAGGTGTTTTACGCAGTCTTGCTTGTGGCTATTTCAAGAGGAAACAAACCACAAAGACAGAACTTAGAACTACTTTATTTTGTCAAGTTTCAAGGAGCTAGCACAAACCGTGTTTGATTTAGACTTAAAAAACACATCTATCAGTATAGGAGGAAATAGAGTGAAACCTAAAAATTCAATCTGTTACTGGTAACGAACGCTTCATCCTAGAAGAGTGAAAATTGGGCAGCTAAGTGGACTTAGTGAACTGATCATTACCACAGAGATCATCAAGGTCGGATGAAAAAAAATTTGCCGAGTATTCAGAAAACCAGTAGTATTTTGGAAGCTTGGAACACCTTTCCAATGAATGTGTTTTACGCAGTCTTTGCTTGTGGCTATTTCAAGAGGAAACAAACCACAAAGACAGAACTTAGAACTACTTTATTTTGTCAAGTTTCAAGGAGCTAGCACAAACCGTGTTTGATTTAGACTTAAAAAACACATCTATCTGTATAGGAGGAAATAGAGTGAAACCTAAAAATTCAAACTGTTACTGGTAACGAACGCTTCATCCTAGAAGAGTGAAAATTGGGCAGGTAAGTGGACTTAGTGAACTGATCATTACCACAGAGATCATCAAGTTCGGATGAAAAAAAAATTGCCGAGTATTCAGAAAACCAGTAGTATTTTGGAAGCTTGGAACACCTTTCCAATGAAGGTGTTTTACGCAGTCTTTGCTTGTGGCTATTTCAAGAGGAAACAAACCACAAAGACAGAACTTCGAACTACTTTATTTTGTCAAGTTTCAAGGAGCTAGCACAAACCGTGTTTGATTTAGACTTAAAAAACACATCTATCAGTATAGGAGGAAATAGAGTGAAACCTAAAAATTCAATCTGTTACTGGTAACGAACGCTTCATCCTAGAAGAGTGAAAATTGGGCAGCTAAGTGGACTTAGTGAACTGATCATTACCACAGAGATCATCAAGGTCGGATGAAAAAAAAATTGCCGAGTATTCAGAAAACCAGTAGTATTTTGGAAGCTTGGAACACCTTTCCAATGAATGTGTTTTACGCAGTCTTTGCTTGTGGCTATTTCAAGAGGAAACAAACCACAAAGACAGAACTTAGAACTACTTTATTTTGTCAAGTTTCAAGGAGCTAGCACAAACCGTGTTTGATTTAGACTTAAAAAACACATCTATCTGTATAGGAGGAAATAGAGTGAAACCTAAAAATTCAAACTGTTACTGGTAACGAACGCTTCATCCTAGAAGAGTGAAAATTGGGCAGGTAAGTGGACTTAGTGAACTGATCATTACCACAGAGATCATCAAGTTCGGATGAAAAAAAAATTGCCGAGTATTCAGAAAACCAGTAGTATTTTGGAAGCTTGGAACACCTTTCCAATGAAGGTGTTTTACGCAGTCTTTGCTTGTGGCTATTTCAAGAGGAAACAAACCACAAAGACAGAACTTCGAACTACTTTATTTTGTCAAGTTTCAAGGAGCTAGCACAAACCGTGTTTGATTTAGACTTAAAAAACACATCTATCTGTATAGGAGGAAATAGAGTGAAACCTAAAAATTCAAACTGTTACTGGTAACGAACGCTTCATCCTAGAAGAGTGAAAATTGGGCAGCTAAGTGGACTTAGTGAACTGATCATTACCACAGAGATCATCAAGCTCGGATGAAAAAAAATTTGCCGAGTATTCAGAAAACCAGTAGTATTTTGGAAGCTTGGAACACCTGTCCAATAAAGGTGTTTTACGCAGTGTTTGCTTGTGGCTATTTCAAGAGGAAACAAACCACAAAGACAGAACTTAGAACTACTTTATTTTGTCAAGTTTCAAAGAGCTAGCACAAACCGTGTTTGATTTAGACTTAAAAAACACATCTATCTGTATAGGAGGAAATAGAGTGAAACCTAAAAATTCAAACTGTTACTGGTAACGAATGATTAATCCTAGAAGATTGAAAATTGGGCAGCTAAGTGGATTTAGTGAACTGATCATTACCACAGAGATCATCAAGGTCGGATGAAAAAAAATTTGCCGAGTATTCAGAAAACCAGTAGTATTTTGGAAGCTTGGAACACCTTTCCAATGAATGTGTTTTACGCAGTCTTTGCTTGTGGCTATTTCAAGAGGAAACAAACCACAAAGACAGAACTTAGAACAACTTTATTTTGTCAAGTTGCAAGGAGCTAGAACAAACCGTGATTGATTTAGACTTAAAAAACACATCTATCTGTATAGGAGGAAATAGAGTGAAACCTAAAAATTCAAACTGTTACTGGTAACGAACGCTTCATCCTAGAAGAGTGAAAATTGGGCAGCTAAGTGGACTTAGTGAACTGATCATTACCACAGAGATCATCAAAGTCGGATGAAAAAAAATTTGCCGAGTATTCCGAAAACCAGTAGTTTTTTGGAAGCTTGGCACACCTTTCCAATGAATGTGTTTTACGCAGTCTCTGCTTGTGCCTATTTCAAGAGGAAACAAACCACAAAGACAGAACTTAGAACTACTTTATTTTGTCAAGTTTCAAGGAGCTAGCACAAACCGTGTTTGATTTAGACTTCCAAACACATCTATCTATATAGGAGGAAATAGAGTGAAACCTAAAAACTCAAACTGTTACTGGTAACGAACGCTTCATCCTAGAAGAGTGAATATTGGGCAGCTAAGTGGACTAAGTAAACTGATCATTACCACAGAGATCATCAAGGTCGGATGAAAAAAAAATTGCCGAGTATTCAGAAAACCAGTAGTTTTTTGGAAGCTTGGCACACCTTTCCAATGAAGGTGTTTTACGCAGTCTTTGCTTGTGGCTATTTCAAGAGGAAACAAACCACAAAGACAGAACTTAGAACTACTTTATTTTGTCACGTTTCAAGGAGCTAGCACAAACCGTGTTTGATTTAGACTTAAAAAACACATCTATCTGTATAGGAGGAAATAGAGTGAAACATAAAAATTCAAACTGTTACTGGTAACGAACGCTTCATCCTAGAAGAGTGAAAATTGGGCAGGTAAGTGGACTTAGTGAACAGATCATTACCACATAGATCATCATGGTCGGATGAAAAAAAATTTGCCGAGTATTCACAAAACCAGTAGTATTTTGGAAGCTTGGAACACCTTTCCAATAAAGGTGTTTTACGCAGTCTTTGCTTGTGGCTATTTCAAGAGGAAACAAACCACAAAGACAGAACTTAGAACTACTTTATTTTGTCAAGTTTCAAGGAGCTAGCACAAACCGTGTTTGATTTAGACTTAAAAAACACATCTATCTGTATAGGAGGAAATAGAGTGAAACCTAAAAATTCAAACTGTTACTGGTAACGAACGCTTCATCCTAGAAGAGTGAAAATTGGGCAGCTAAGTGGACTTAGTGAACTGATCATTACCACAGAGATCATCAAGGTCGGATGAAAAAAAATTTGCCGAGTATTCAGAAAACCAGTAGTATTTTGGAAGCTTGGAACACCTTTCCAATAAAGGTGTTTTACGCAGTGTTTGCTTGTGGCTATTTCAAGAGGAAACAAACCACAAAGACAGAACTTAGAACTACTTTATTTTGTCAAGTTTCAAGGAGCTAGCACAAACTGTGTTTGATTTAGAATTAAAAAACACATCTATCTGTATAGGAGGAAATAGAGTGAAACCTAAAATTTCAAACTGTTACTGGTAACGAATGCTTCATCCTAGAAGATTGAAAATTGGGCAGCTAAGTGGACTTAGTGAACTGATCATTACCACAGAGATCATCAAGGTCGGATGAAAAAAAATTTGCCGAGTATTCAGAAAACCAGTAGTACTTTGGAAGCTTGGAACACCTTTCCAATGAATGTGTTTTACGCAGTCTTTGCTTGTGGCTATTTCAAGAGGAAACAAACCACAAAGACAAAACTTAGATCTACTTTATTTTATCAAGTTTCAAGGAGCTAGCACAAACCGTGTTTGATTTAGACTTAAAAAACACATCTATCTGTATAGGAGGAAATAGAGTGAAACCTAAAAATTCAAACTGTTACTGGTAACGAACGCTTCATCCTAGAAGAGGGAAAATTGGGCAGCTAAGTGGACTTAGTGAACTGATCATTACCACAGAGATCATCAAGGTCGGATGAAAAAAAATTTGCCGAGTATTCAGAAAACCAGTAGTATTTTGGAAGCTTGGAACACCTGTCCAATAAAGGTGTTTTACGCAGTGTTTGCTTGTGGCTATTTCAAGAGGAAACAAACCACAAAGACAGAACTTAGAACTTCTTTATTTTGTCAAGTTTCAAGGAGCTAGCACAAACCGTGTTTGATTTAGACTTAAAAAACACATCTATCTGTATAGGAGGAAATAGAGTGAAACCTAAAAATTCAAACTGTTACTGGTAACGAATGCTTCATCCTAGAAGATTGAAAATTGGGCAGCTAAGTGGACTTAGTGAACTGATCATTACCACAGAGATCATCAAGGTCGGATGAACAAAAATTTGCCGAGTATTCAGAAAACCAGTAGTATTTTGGAAGCTTGGAACACCTTTCCAATGAATGTGTTTTACGCAGTCTTTGCTTGTGGCTATTTCAAGAGGAAACAAACCACAAAGACAGAACTTAGAACAACTTTATTTTGTCAAGTTGCAAGGAGCTAGAACAAACCGTGATTGATTTAGACTTAAAAAACACATCTATCTGTATTGGAGGAAATAGAGTGAAACCTAAAAATTCAAACTGTTACTGGTAACGAACGCTTCATCCTAGAAGAGTGAAAATTGGGCAGCTAAGTGGAATTAGTGAACTGATCATTACCACAGAGATCATCAAGGTCGGATGAAAAAAAATTTGCCGAGTATTCCGAAAACCAGTAGTTTTTTAGAAGCTTGGCACACCTTTCCAATGAATGTGTTTTACGCAGTCTTTGCTTGTGCCTATTTCAAGAGGAAACAAACCACAAAGACAGAACTTAGAACTACTTTATTTTGTCAAGTTTCAAGGAGCTAGCACAAACCGTGTTTGATTTAGACTTCCAAACACATCTATCTATATAGGAGGAAATAGAGTGAAACCTAAAAACTCAAACTGTTACTGGTAACGAACGCTTCATCCTAGAAGAGTGAATAATGGGCAGCTAAGTGGAATAAGTAAACTGATCATTACCACAGAGATCATCAAGGTCGGATGAAAAAAAATTTGCCGAGTATTCAGAAAACCAGTAGTATTTTGGAAGCTTGGAACACCTTTCCAATAAAGGTGTTTTACGCAGTGTTTGCTTGTGGCTATTTCAAGAGGAAACAAACCACAAAGACAGAACTTAGAACTACTTTATTTTGTCAAGTTTCAAGGAGCTAGCACAAACCGTGTTTGATTTAGAATTAAAAAACACATCTATCTGTATAGGAGGAAATAGAGTGAAACCCAAAATTTCAAACTGTTACTGGTAACGAATGCTTCATCCTAGAAGATTGAAAATTGGGCAGCTAAGTGGACTTAGTGAACTGATCATTACCACAGAGATCATCAAGGTCGGATGAAAAAAAATTTGCCGAGTATTCAGAAAACCAGTAGTACTTTGGAAGCTTGGAACACCTTTCCAATGAATGTGTTTTACGCAGTCTTTGCTTGTGGCTATTTCAAGAGGAAACAAACCACAAAGGCAAAACTTAGATCTACTTTATTTTGTCAAGTTTCAAGGAGCTAGCACAAACCGTGTTTGATTTAGACTTAAAAAACACATCTATCTGTATAGGAGGAAATAGAGTGAAACCTAAAAATTCAAACTGTTACTGGTAACGAACGCTTCATCCTAGAAGAGAGAAAATTGGGCAGCTAAGTGGAATTAGTGAACTGATCATTACCACAGAGATCATCAATGTCGGATGAAAAAAAATTTGCCGAGTATTCAGAAAACAAGTAGTATTTTTCAAGCTTGGAACACCTTTCCAATAAAGGTTTTTTACGCAGTGTTTGCTTGTGGCTATTTCAAGAGGAAACAAACCACAAAGACAGAACTTAGAAATACTTTATTTTGTCAAGTTTCAAGGAGCTAGCACAAACCGTGTTTGATTTAGACTTAAAAAACACATCTATCTGTATAAGAGTAAATAGAGTGAAACCTAAAAATTCAAACTGTTACTGGTAACGAACGCTTCATCCTAGAAGAGTGAACGTTGGGCAGCTAAGTGGACTTAGTGAACTGATCATTACCACAGTGATCATCAAGGACGGATGAAAAAAAATTTGCCGAGTATTCAGAAAAGCAGTAGTATTTTGGAAGCTTGGAACACCTTTCCAATGAATGTGTTTTACGCAGTCTTTGCTTGTGGCTATTTCAAGAGGAAACAAACCACAAAGACAGAACTTAGAACTACTTTATTTTGAAAGTTTCAAGGAGCTAGCACAAACCGTGTTTGATTTAGACTTAAAAAACACATCTATCTGTATAGGATTAAATAGAGTGAAACCTAAAAATTCAAACTGTTACTGGTAACGAACGCTTCATCCTAGAAGAGTGAAAATTGGGCAGCTAAGTGGATTAGTGAACTGATCATTACCACAGAGATCATCAAGGTCGGATGAAAAAAATTTGCCGAGTATTCCGAAAACCAGTAGTTTTTTGGAAGCTTGGCACACATTTCCAATGAATGTGTTTTACGCAGTCTTTGCTTGTGCCTATTTCAAGAGGAAACAAACCACAAAGAAAGAACTTAGAACTACTTTATTTTGTCAAGTTTCAAGGAGCTAGCACAAACCGTGTTTGATTTAGACTTCCAAACACATCTATATATATAGGAGGAAATAGAGTGAAACCTAAAAACTCAAACTGTTACTGGTAACGAACGCTTCATCCTAGAAGAGTGAATATTGGGCACCTAAGTGGACTAAGTAAACTGATCATTACCACAGAGATCATCAAGGTCGGATGAAAAAAAAATTTGCCGAGTATTAGAAAACCAGTAGTTTTTTGGAAGCTTGCACACCTTTCCAATGAAGGTGTTTTACGCAGTCTTTGCTTGTGGCTATTTCAAGAGGAAATAAACCACAAAGACAGAACTTAGAAATACTTTATTTTGTCAAGTTTCAAGGAGCTAGCACAAACCGTGTTTGATTTAGACTTAAAAAACACATCTATCTGTATAGGAGTAAATAGAGTGAAACCTAAAAATTCAAACTGTTACTGGTAACGAACGCTTCATCCTAGAAGAGTGAAAGTTGGGCAGCTAAGTGGACTTAGTGAACTGATCATTACCACAGAGATCATCAAGGTCGGATGAAAAAAAATTTGCCGAGTATTCAGAAAACCAGTAGTATTTTGGAAGCTTGGAAAACCTTTCCAATGAATGTGTTTTACGCAGTCTTTGCTTGTGGCTATTTCAAGAGGAAACAAACCACAAAGACAGAACTTAGAACTACTTTATTTTGTCAAGTTTCAAGGAGCTAGCACAAACCGTGTTTGATTTAGACTTAAAAAACACATCTATTTTTATAGGAGGGAATAGAGTGAAACCTAAAAATTCAAACTGTTACTGGTAACGAGCGCTTCATCCTAGAAGAGTGAAAGTTGGGCAGCTAAGTGGACTTAGTGAACTGAACATTACCACAGAGATCATCAAGGTCGGATGAAAAAAAATTTGCCGAGTATTCAGAAAACCAGTAGTATTTTGGAAGCTTGGAAAACCTTTCCAATGAATGTGTTTTACGCAGTCTTTGCTTGTGGCTATTTCAAGAGGAAACAAACCACAAAGACAGAACTTAGAACTACTTTATTTTGTCAAGTTTCAAGGAGCTAGTACAAACCGTGTTTGATTTAGACTTAAAAAACACATCTATCTGTATAGGAGGAAATAGATTGAAACCTAAAAATTCAAACAGTTACTGGTAACGAATGCTTCATCCTAGAAGAGTGAAAATTGGGCAGCTAAGTGGACTTAGTGAACTGATCATTACCACAGAGATCATCAATGTCGGATGAAAAAAAATTTGCCGAGTCTTCAGAAAACCAGTAGTATTTTGGAAGCTTGGAACACCTTTCCAATAAAGGTGTTTTACGCAGTGTTTGCTTGTGGCTATTTCAAGAGGAAAGAAACCACAAAGACAGAACTTAGAACTACTTATTTTGTCAAGTTTTAAGGAGCTAGCACAAACCAAGTTTGATTTAGACTTAAAAAACACATCTATCTGTATAGGAGGAAATAGAGTGAAACCTAAAAATTCAAACTGTTACTGGTAACGAACGCTTCATCCTAGAGGAGTGAAAGTTGGGCAGCTAAGTGGACTTAGTGAACTGATCATTACCACAGAGATCATCAAGGTCGGATGAAAAAAAATTTGCCGAGTATTCAGAAAACCAGTAGTATTTTGGAAGGTTGGAACACCTTTCCAATGAATGTGTTTTACGCAGTCTTTGCTTGTGGCTACTTCAAGAGGAAACAAACCACAAAGACAGAACTTAGAACTACTTTATTTTGTCAAGTTTGAAGGAGCTAGCACAAACTGTGTTTGATTTAGACTTAAAAACACATCTATCTGTATAGGAGGAAATAGAGTGAAACCTAAAAATTCAAACTGTTACTGGTAACGAACGCTTCATCCTAGAAGAGTGAAAATTGGGCACCTAAGTGGACTAAGTAAACTGATCATTACCACAGAGATCATGAAGGTCGGATGAAAAAAAATTTGCCGAGTATTAGAAAACCAGTAGTTTTTTGGAAGCTTGCACACCTTTCCAATGAAGGTGTTTTACGC